>NC_133300.1:11414664-11714664 GCF_005239225.2 Populus alba | reverse complement strand
GAGATGTAACAGCCAGCTTTAGCAGAAACTAAACTAAGCACAGCGTAAGCGGCATTGGCACTTTTCATGGAGGAAAAGAAAGCAAACGTACTAACTAAGCTTTACCTCAGTTAGTTTCTCTGATGATTGCTTTAAGAAAAGGTTAACGCAGCCCTTTCGATAAAGCTATACCAGTCCACAAAACAAGGACAACACATAGCTAGGCAATAAACATAGATGTCTGGAGAGATTTTTCAATTCATTTTGCGTAGTAATTTATACAATATAATTCATGTTAATCTGCCTTAATTATTTCTAAATACATACATATAATATATTCTTTACCAAGTCTGAAAACGTACTTTCCTTAATTCAGTTTGCATCACAGTGCAGCAACTAATGATTCTTCCACATGCTCCTTGAAGGCCTTTTCTTTTTTAACAGGAAAACAATGCAAGTGCAAAATTACAGTAAGGCGCATTCCTAATATCACACAGAATCTCAAGAATATTGCAAATGTTATTGAATAAAAATATATATAAAAGGATCGCTATCCCCTAAATTGCTTGCTCTGATTAGTTGGAACACACACGCACACACTTGGCTATACACGTCAAAAAAAAACTCCATGATCATTTGCAGACGAAAAGTGAAAAAGCTAGCTAGCAAACAGCATAATCTTAACGTGCATAGACTTTACTTAGGGAAGGAGAGATGTCTAGCCAAAGCTTGCACGACTCTAGGCGGGCATCGGGGTGTATGATAACTAAATGTAGAAACGTGATGCACAATTATATAAATTATATATTAAAGATTTATTTAGTAGCTTGATATTTTGGGATAAGATGATTTTTTAATATGGTATTGGAGTCTTGTTGATTAAGTGGTTATGAATTTAAATATTATCATTTTATTTTATTTGTTAAAAAATTAAAAATAAAATAATTTGCCTAATTTGAGTCCGAATTAAGCATGCAGCTGCTGGTATGCTGCTGTGATGAAGAAGGTGAAGCAATAATTAGCCTTTCCTGATGTTTAGACCATAACATTTAACAAGTTATATAAAAAGAACTCCCTGAATTTAAGAGATTTTCAGGCAAATATATAATTATATGCGGGAAATTATCAATAAATATTACAACTTGATAGTATATAATATGAAGAAATTAAGAGTCTGATAAAAGAAAAGAAATATTTCAGGGCTTAAAATTGTTGGTATTTAGCAAAAGCCGCATTAGATCCTTTTTGCCAATCATTTAAGCCAAAGTATAATAATGTACGGAATTCTTAGCAAGTCTCCACCAGGCATGTTATATATATATATATATATATATATATTCACCATTACTTTTGTGCCAAGACAGCCATGGATGGATGGCACAAGGATGCATATGAAGTATTGGCAAAATTTCTGGTAAAAAAGACAACATGAAGAAAGAGACGATGTACAGGTCTTTTCTGGCAGGATTTCAAATTCTTAAAAGAGAAATCCCCGCAGCACTTATTCTCTCACTTTTGACCGTATTTAGCAAATCCTTCCTCACCACTGTCATAAACACAGTACTTCAATTACTTCCCTTGCAATTCACTTCTTTATTCCTCTCCTCCCCTAAGCCTAAACATGGCAAGAAATATCATATAGCTAGCCAAATACCATCTGCTTTCTGGATTATGTGGCCAAAAATGAAAATCCTTAATGCACTGGGAAAAAAACAAAAGAAATCGTAAACGAGCTTTGTTGAGGATTAGAGCTGGTGATCGGGGGTCAACATGGAGTAAGAAAAAACAAAGGAAATGAATCTTCTTTTTTGTTATTTGAGATCAATAAGTTTTGGGAATTAAAGCTTAATGAGCAAGATTTAGAGTTTGTGTCAGCCTCTACAAAGCCCTTCTTTGCCTAAAGAACCAAAGGGCCGAAAGACATAACAAGATGGAAGTAGGAATCTATCTTTAATTTGACTCTTAAGACACAAGTACCCTGAGCTTTCACTAACAAGAAAGATTCCCGTAATTGTATGATGATCCTTTCTACAAATGACACTTAACCAGCGCAACAGGAAGAACAAAGTATACATATATTACAAGGAATTCCATCAAATACACGCTGTAGAGGTGCGAGTGATTATTAAAACTGAGGCACTTACCTGAAGGGTAGAATAATCAGGAATGTAAAAGTGCAGACACCATGTTAAGCAAAGGTCATTATGGGTATTGGGAAAGGCTTTCTAATGAGGTTTCTATCAGAACAGTTGATGCCAACACAACTTTTCATGATCTGACAAAGCAACCATGGGAGAGCATATAAAAAGAGAGATTTGTTACAAAGGATTCTCGCCGAGAAGAAAAGATATCACAATCCTTGAGCCACTGGTTGTCATGATTTCCACAACTGATGTCTATCATGTGGTGGCAGCCACAGTCCCATTATATTTTGTCATGATATTGGCCTACATCTCTGTGAAATGGTGGAAGCTCTTTACACCAGATCAGTGTGCAGGCATAAACAAGTTCGTTGCTAAATTCTCAATCCCGTTATTATCATTCCAAGTCATCTGTAGTATCAATCCCTACAAAATGAACCTGAGACTCATATTCGCCGACTTTCTTCAAAAACTACTCGCCCTTTTAGTGCTGACAGCGCTCGCCAAAATCAGCTCTCGCGGGCGGTTGAATTGGATCATCACCGGTCTCTCCCTGTCAACATTGCCCAACACTTTGATCCTCGGCCTCCCCCTTCTGAGGGCTATGTACGGAGCAGAGGCAGAGCCACTTCTCTCGCAGATAGTTGGCTTGCAGAGCCTGATTTGGTACAATTTGTTGCTGTTTCTGTTTGAGCTCAATGCCACCAAGGAAGCCACTGTGGCACCATCTTCAGGAACTACAGGTATCTGTGTTTCCTTCATAAATAACAACGATACTAACACTAATCCAAAGCATGAGCAGCACCTGCAGATGCATAGATCACTAATAGACTCTTATTTGAACTCTAAGATAATGAATAGAACGTATTTCAATTCCAATCCTGTTCAGTCAACTTAATTTATAATTAAATATATAGGAGTAGGAGATGGCCCAAGTGGGCCCCGTAAACGTTTCTCCTCTCTGCCCATTTCTCTTGTTTATGAACGTTCCTTCTGTCCGATTGCACAAATGTGAAGCTCATCAACATTTTCCTGGAATAACTCATAATTAATATATGGTTGGCTAAGGTGTGTACCGCCTGTTAATTAGTACGGCGGTAATTACTTGTAAGCTGTCTTTTTGTTTCTATATATATATATATATTAATGTCTTCCACATATGGTTTCATGCCTGTGTTAAGGAGATCGAGAGGCTCTTCAAGAATCACAATACAAAGAAGGAGAGGAGGTGCAAAGCAGAACAACAAGGAAGGGTAAAGCCATGCTCATTCTTTTGACAGTGGGGAAGAAGCTAATGAGCAACCCAAATTTTTATGCTACCATGGTGGCTCTTGTCTGGGCAAGCATACACTTCAGGTACATCTGCAAAAGCATCAGACACATAAAGTTTGGCATTAAAATTGATGTGATCATACTTGAGATCACAGCCTGTTGACGAATTATGATCAAGTAGCTGTTCTTCCTGCTATTACTCAAGTTACAAGGCCACGTTTATCTGTTTTAGGTGGGGAGTGAAATTGCCAGATATTGTTGATAAATCCATAACGATATTGTCAACAGGAGGGCTTGGTATGGCGATGTTCAGCTTAGGTATGATCACTATATATCATCAACACATTAACACCCCATCGTCATCAGTTCCCGTCACTAGAATTCTCATTATTCCATCCAAACACTCAACAGGTCTGTTTATGGCATTGCGGCCCAGCATAATATCATGTGGAATCCGGATGGCTGTGGTCGCCATGGCAATGAAGTTCGTCGCGGGGCCTGCCCTGATGGCAGTCGCTTCCTTCGCCGTTAGACTGGAGGGCACGGTGCTCAGGGTGGCAATTGTGCAGGTACGTAAGATTTGTTTCATTTGCTCAATTATTAGGATACTGGGCCGTTGAACTGTGTGTTTCTTAGTGCAGGCAGCTCTTCCTCAAGGGATCGTTCCGTTCGTCTTCGCAAAAGAGTACAACGTTCATCCAGATACGTTGAGCACAGGGTAACTAATGCTTCACTGCATTCATATATTCAACATCCACCTTTTCTTCTATCTTTTTCCCTGAGAATATTTACAATGTTTGTTCTGTGTTTCAGGGTGATATTTGGCATGCTCATTGCCATGCCAATAGCACTGGCCTACTACTCCCTGTTAGCACTGTAAATCCAATGGGATTCACCCAAGAAAACTGGAGAAACAGTGAGTTTTCAAGCAATACATGCCCACACAGTTCAGGAAAGGATCAAAGTGTTGAAGATGGATCATACTCTCATCCAGTTTGTTCATTGTTCTTGGACATGTCAAGAACACATTAATCTACCAATTAGACAAAGTTTTCAAAGCTAGTCTAATTATGCATAAACTATTAACTGCTTTCATTTGTGATTAACAGGGAGGAAAACAAACCTAAACGATTCTGAGAAAATTAATGGTTGGACATCTGCTACCTTTTTTTTCCTCCATTGTAAGGATATATATCCCTCTGACCATGTCTAAATCTCTATCGTATTTGGAATCATAATGCTAGTAGTATGCCAATGTAAACCTCATTTTATTTATATATATGCGCTGAAATAAAGGCAATAGCTTGAAATGGTTAATTGATGCATTTGTTTGAAAATGTTATTGTTTTTTAAAAATATTTTTTATTTAAAAATACGTGAAAATAATATTTTTTTATTATTTTTTTAAAAAATTATTTTCAACATCAAAATAATTTGAAAACACAAAATAATTAATTTAAAAAAGAAAAAAAAAATAAATTCAACCTATGCAAAAACAAACAAGTTTTTAGAGACTAATGTTTAATCCAAGCAACTCCATGATTTATTATTGAATTATAATTTAGTCTTTATAGTTATCAAGTAATTAATTAGTCGGTCCACTATTAAAAAAAAAAAACATTTATCAATGTTGATCATAAATCCCAATATTCATTCATGAGACTGCATCTTATCTATCATTGACTTGATACATTCAAAGAGTGTTAATCTTAAGGTTTACCTTAATTACGTTTATCTTATCTGCTCCCTTTTTATTGAGAAAATAAATAAATTGAGAAGAAGAAGATGGACTTGATGAAAGGACTAGATACTAATGGATCTTAAAATATGAGGATGGAATTTAGTTTTTGAAACCACAAGGACTGAGTTATAAATTGATCTTTATTCTTTATGCAACATGTCATATACTCACACTTTATAGAGTGCTTTCATTTAGATATCACTTCTTTCTCCTTCTTTTTTATTTTATAGCGAGCGTGGAAATAAAGCTATGACCTCTTCCTATTTGCATACACGGAAATATTTAAATAATTCGCATACATGCATGCATGCATGCATATACATACATACATACAGGTTCTTACTTTCTATAACGAGTATTTCCCATGCAGGCAAATACCTAATTAAATAGGTTTTGCAAGGGCCCGGCCAGCCCAGACTTTTTTTTTTTTTTTTTATAATGATTAATTTTTAAAATATTTTTTATATAAAAATAAATTAAAATAATATTTTTTTTATTTTAAAACAAATTATTTTTAATATTGATAAAAAATATTAAATTCTTTTAAATTTTAAAAAAAAAAATTAAAATTCATAAAAATACAACCTCTTTTCCAAACAATAATATAATTGTTTAAATAATAAAAATTAAGTGTTTTGAAAATATAATAATGATTATTTTTAAAGTATGTTTATTTAAAAATATATTATTTAATATATAATTTTTTAAAATATTAAAATAAATTATTTAAAATAATTTTTTTTAAAATCAATTTATTAAAAAAAAAAAAACTGGCTGTAAATAACAAAACCTCCTTGAAGGGCTGCTTTCATCGGAATCTTGGGAGAGAAGAAAAAATCTTTCTTTATTTTTTATTTTGTTATTATTCTGACTGACTGAAAGCGTTGGACATCGGGTTACGAAAATATGAACGAGCACCGCAAATCAACGGCTAAGACCCCCTTATCCTGTCAATCCAACGGTACAAATATCTCAAGAAAAAATAGAAAGAAAAACCCCACCGATAAAAAATAATAATCTGAAATTAGGGTTTTGGAGTTTTTGGACTCCTCCTTGCTAGGCAGCTAAGCATATATAAATAAACCCTCTACCTCCACCTTCATCTCATCCATTTCTCTCTGCTACAGCTATAAATCTTTTTCTGTTTCTGTAATCCAATCATGGTTAAGGGTCCAGGTCTTTACAGTGAGATTGGCAAGAAGGCCAGAGGTGCAAACCCCATTTCTTTCTTTTCTTCTTGTTTTTGTTATATACAGAGTCGCATGTATATTTATTGGAGGGTTTATCCATTTTTGTTGATGGGTTTTAATAGATCTCTTGTACAAGGACTACCAGACTGACCACAAGTTCACTCTAAACACCTCCTCTCCTACTGGTGTTGTAAGTGGTTTCCTTTCTCTCTTTCTTTTTTATCTCTCTTTCTTCCTCTCGTTCATTTTACCTAGTTTGTTTTTTTGTTTTTTGTCTCCTTCTGCTTCTCATTGTATTTTTTTTTAAATTTCATAACCCTTTTGTTTATAATGCCCACGTTGTGTTAATGTTTCAATTGTTAGGGTAGAAGACATAATTATGGGGGAGAAGTGGGTTTTCTTTAATTCTCCTCAATGTTGGGTTTTTGTTTTGTATTATGTATGCATTAGGAAAATAAATGCTAGACATTGTAAATCTTGGTCATTAATTTTTGAACGCTCTGCTAAACCAAGCCAGGTATCTTTAGTCAGATTGGATTGGAGGTCTTGTTCTTACACTTGTAAGTCTTGATTGTGCTACTGGGATGTCGCAGTTTATAGCAGAAAATCCTTAGCAATTCATTTTCTATGGGTGGATTTCGGAAGTGGGTTGTCATGGATTAGTATTCTATATTTATATTTTGGTATCTTCACCCCATTTTAATTCATTGACTTTTCTCTCTCGTTATTTTGCAGACTATCACATCCTCTGGAACAAAGAAAGGTGACTTGCTTGCTGCTGATGTTAATACTCAGCTGAAGAACAAGAATATCACAACTGATATCAAAGTGGACACAAGCTCCAATGTAAGATATTTATTTGCTCATCGAGTTAGATGTTATTCCTCTTAATAGTGTTTTTCATGCTTGACCGCGAACTGGATTTTATATGTATGGCACTATAGACTTATTACTGGTAACTGCGTGTACTTATTGATTCAACATGTCATCAAGAGCATATATTTGTAGGATGTTGAAGATTAAGATAGGAAAGGAGCTCATGCTTGTTCCATAGTCCTTTCAGTAATTTCTTGTGTTGTGTAACCATAGTTAAGGTTTCTAGCATAAGATTTTTACAATGGTTCCCATTCTCATATAATGTGCATTATTATTTTGGTAAAACTTTTATTTTTTTTTCAATTTGTATTTATATCTTTTGGTTGCCTGGATCTGTGTTAAACATCAATTATCTTACCTTCAATTTGCTTTGCCACCAGCTTTTTACAACCATTACGGTTGATGAGCCTGCCCCTGGTCTGAAGGCAATCTTCAGCTTCAAAGTTCCTGATCAAAGGTCTGGCAAGGTAAGCTATTTAATAGTGTATCTACTCTCTCTCTCTCTCCCTCTCTCCCTCTCTTGTTTTCTTGAGAAATGCAAAGAACTTATGAAATCATGCTCGCAGAAATTCCTCTGCTCCCTAAAGATTCACAGATATGCAAATGCTGACCATTGTGATTTCTGCTCATTTTGATAATTATGTTCTAACAGGTGGAAATACAGTATCTGCATGACTATGCAGCTGTAAGCTCAAGCGTTGGGTTGACAGTAAACCCCACTGTTAACTTCTCAGGTGTGATTGGGACCAATGTCGCCTCACTCGGAACAGATCTTTCATTTGACACCAAAACTGGTGACTTCATCAAATGCAATGCTGGAGTTAGCTTGTCAAAAGTTGACCTGATTGCCTCATTGACTTTGTGAGTAGTTCCTCTGTGCAAATTAGTTTGAAATGCCAGATCAACAACATGCATGATTTCTGCTTATTGTGAAGAGTGTTTTTTTGTTTTAGTTTCTTGCTCTTTCTAGATCTTAATATTGATACCAATTGCTACAAGGTGTTTTTTTTTTTTAAAAAAAAAAGCTTAAGTGGGGACGTGTAAAAAATAGGGGCAAAAAAGGGACAAAATCAGATGAAATCATATTGAAACCTACATTTTTAACTGTCAAATTGGTTAATATCTTCTTTTATATACCTTGTAATTTATATCTTAGTTTTCATTTTTCTCTTTTGTATTCTGTAGCTTGCTTTATGTATCTTTAACTTGATTTTGCAATCAAATTATTCTTAACAATCAAATCATTTTTTGTAGTCTCTTATGATTACATATAATTTTTTGTTAGTTAAATCTACATCATAAAATTAGGAACTTGAAATAATTATGTCTCTTCTATATATATTATTTTCCCATTTGAGATCCTGGTTTCTCTCCTTGCTACATTGTGTATATGATAGTAGTGAGCTGGCTCATTCATTAAATTACTATAGTATTTGTCATACTTATAATGAGTTTATGACATTGGCGCAGGAATGACAAGGGTGACTCTCTCATCGCATCCTACTACCATATTGTGAACCCCTTGACTGCTGTTGGTGCAGAAGTGTGTCATAGCTTCTCATCCAATGAGAACACCATCACTGTTGGTGCACAGCATTCATTGGATCCATTGACGACATTGAAGGCACGGGTGAACAATGCTGGCAAAGCAAGCGCTCTTGTTCAGCATCAGTGGCGGCCAAAGTCTTTCTTCACCGTTTCTGGAGAGGTAGACACCAAGGCGATCGAGAAGACTGCGAAAGTTGGATTGGCTCTAGCTCTTAAGCCATGACTGTGCTGCCCCATTATAAAGAGGAGGCTGCATAGATGTCTCTCTAGACTCACTTTCTTCTGTTACTAAGGTTGGTTGTGACTCTTTGGACAGCGTTCTCATGGTGATGCCTCTCTTTCTGTTTTACTGGTTTTCAATGTAAAAATAAAATTTAGAGGGGTCATACCATGCCGGCACCTTATGAATTCTCGCAATCTTTTGCTCAGTCCAAGCTAAACTGAGATGGAATATCAGTTATTTTAGAGGGTTTAGTTCATAATTTTGTTCCCTCAATTTGCATTTCTGCAGTTCTAAATCAGGTTTTACCTTCTTCGTGGCATTGCTGGAGATGGTTTACCAAAGTAATTGTTAATTTCTTGTTTGGTGTCCCCAAATGCTAATTGGTGAGTGGTATTATACTACTATATGTTGGACTCACTTAAGGGGTCATAGCCCCAATCCCACCACTAGTAATGTTGCTGAGCTTGGATAAAGCGAGTGGTCGTGGGTGCCTATCCTCATCTTTTTTTGTTTGTACCTGGGATTGGTTTGATTTTCTCAAAAGCTATAAATATCAAGTGGAAAGAATGGAAAATTATTAAATGGACCACGTATTTTATGAGTAGCTTCTTCCATTCCATGCCTTTGGAATTCGAATAATGCCATGCAGTATTTTCATGTTTTGCGATGATTCTTGTCAGCTTATGAATGTTCTTATATGTGGTCCTGATATGTGGTCGATCTCCTAGTGTGATAGGTTGTTAGCCACCCATTCACTAGGTGAGTCTCATGCCCTTGATCTTTAGCTGAGCAACGCCTTTCATGGAGCATTTTAGAGCTCCGAGCAGCTCGATGAGCATGTACGGATTTGCAAGGTCCAAATCATCACAAGCAAGGTGAACCATATGGATGAAAATTGCACGCAATTCACAAACATATTAAGAACCACAGAATTCACGATAGCAGCTCTCGTATATCTACTTAAGTTGCACAATCGTATACCATTTGATTAAAGTTTAAATGAAGAAACACACAAAACAGCATATAGGGAATTTGCTTCATAACGTATAGGTAGTTACTGAGGAGCAGATGCCTGAAGCAGGCCATCTCTGATCTGGGTAGCAATGTCCCTAACAGCACCAGGGCCGTGAGGGATGAAAACCGCTGAGGATTTACTGGCCGCACCAATCTCCTTCATGGTGTCAAAGTACTGTGTGATAAGCACCATGTCCAAAACATCCTTGGCTGAAGTTCCTGGCACATTATCGGAGAAGCCAAGCACGCTGTCTCTCAGACCATCCACAATTGCCTGGCGCTGCCGGGCAATACCTAATCCGGCTAGGTACTTCGACTCAGCCTCACCCTCAGCTCGCTTAATCTGGATGATTTTCTCAGCTTCTGCTTTCTCATTAGCAGCTAGCCTCATCCTTGCAGCTGTAGAAGTTTCAACAACTTGTCAGAAAGAGAAACATAACCGGGAAGAACAGTTCAGCCCATCAAAATCCAGTTAGTCATAAGCGAGACTTGATTTACACTAAATAAGCGGGAAACAATCATGGATATCTTTCTTTTTTTATAGTAATCGAGAACAATCATGGATATCTCACCAGCATTAATCTCATTCATGGCCCGTTTCACATGTTCATCAGGTTCTATATCAACAATGAGAGTCTGGACGATTTCATAACCATATGCAGACATGGCCTAATAATCATTGCAAAATTAAGATGTCAGATGTCAAGAAAGAATTGTGCGTGGTCTAGGAACATCGGAGAATTTTGTTTTCACCCTGTGATCGGATGCATACCTTTTCAAGCTCCTCTTCAACAGCTCTTGCTATTTCGTTCTTTTGCTCGAAAACATCATCCAAGAGTAGTTTTGGAACACTTGCCCTGATCACTGAGAAATTGCATAAATTAAGTTCAGTTCCTAATGCATTACATTCCCCTGTGAAAACCACTGATAACAGTTTTCTTATAGTTAATACCATCAAAAACATAGGCTTGGATTTGAGATCGAGTGTTGGTAAGTTTGTAGAAAGCATCACTTGCTTTGTCAGCAAGGGCACGGTATTGCACCGATGCAACAACGTTGACAAACACATTATCCTGCAGAAGAGAACAGAAATAGACACGACACAGTCAGATCATGCCTGGTACATCAAAGCGAGTTAGAGATAAGCCACGCAATGACTTGCAGACTACCTTTGTCTTTGTCTCGCAACGAACATCCAACTGCTGCAATCGAAGTGTGAGATGGCCAGCAACCTGACTTCCAAGGTACCATGGCATGCAGTGGCATCCAGGTTGAAGAACTTCATTAAACTTTCCAAAGCTCTCCTTGATAACAACCGTGGATTGGTCCACTTTTACACAGCCTAACAGGTTGCCCATTTCTGTATGCGATTTCTGAATTCTATAATTCACTGAAGAAATAGAAAAAAGGAAGTTGAGATTCCATTCATCTACTAAGACGGCAAGTAAAAGTGAAGCGAGCAATATCTATGTTTTTGCCCAATCATCCCAGGTCATGCTAACTTTCTAAAAAGATTGAAACCGGAAAGCACATGCATAAACGTTTCATAGAGGAATCATCCAGACTTGGAAACAAAGACCTGTGTGCAAGAGATCTTCTTAATGTCGTTGAACTTGAAAACATAATAACCGAAGAGGCATCAGTGCTTCAAATTTCATGTATATAGATTATATAGACTATCCTGTATGCAAACATCTTAGTTATTTGAAGTTGCTTGGTATCAAAGATGTTGCAAGCTGAGTTTTGACAATTAGTAAGCAAAAGCTAGTCAACTTTCAAAAATTACAAAGCTCAAACAACATTCAACAACCACGACCACTAAGTTTCATAAGAAAGGCACCGGGGAGGATTGCCTCTGTGTGTGTGTGTGTGAGAGAGAGAGAGAGAGAGAGAGAGAGACGAACCAGAAAGTGCAGATGGCGGAGAAGGCAAATGGATAAACGGAGGATAAATATAGCTGTTTCAAAGCGTTCAAAAACAAGAGATCAAACCTCCCACCGGTATTGCCTTCACCAGGCTACTATTCTTATGGGAAATAGTGCCCTTTCCTGCCATTTCGAAACAGCTAAAAACGTGCAGTGTTTTTCTGGCTCATAATATCATTCTTCACCTGAATTCTTTGGAGCATATCTAATAGACGCGTTAATTGATTAATTATATCAGTAAATCATCTAAGAAATTCCCTGCCTTGTTCTCCACTACATAGTATATATCACCTCTCCAATACACAAAAGTCAATGGAAGAGGATAAATACCACTGCCCTTGTAGTTATCAATCCATGTCATATTAGCTGTAGGAAAACAAAAAAGAATAAACAAGTGGCCTTCCGGAGCATTTTCTACGATTATACTCCATTAATGTATAATAGAGTGTCCATTGATGTATAATACTCCATTTAAAAAAAAAAAGAAAAGAAAAACGAAGCTAGACCACGACTGTCCATGCTTTCAGCTGATATGGGACCTTCATCAAATAATAACCAGCTAGGAACTCTATGCTTAAAGGAATGTGCCCTTCGTGATGAAAACAATTGACCTGGTTCTTCTAATAAATCCTCTCCCTCCTCCATCCACTTGTCATGGTTGTGGTCTGCAATAACATTATTCAGGTCAATGGTATTGCTGCGCCGCCGGTTTGATGACTTTTTCTTCTAAAAAGTCTAGCGAATGTGTTTTTTAATAATTATAATATTGAAAAACAAAAAGAAAAAAAGCCCACAAAACTTTGTGATAGCTACTACAACGCACCCTTTAATTTTTGTTGATTCAATCATATCATTGTCTTATTTCCGTGCAAGTTTAATATTGGAAAGGTTCCATGATACAATTCACGTCAACTGCAGCCTCATCGTTTGAGAACTCCGTGGAACACGAAGCCTAAAGCTATATTGGATATCTAGCTGGCTTGAAAAAAAGCCAAATGTCTCTCACATCTCCCACCTTCAGTTGGTAAATAAATTATAGTCCTAGGGCTAGAATTCATTCTTTCCCAAAACTCTGCCTCTGGAAGCCCGGGCCATGAAAGAGCAACTCCACATTAGATTAGATGCAATGAGAAAATGCATATGCATCAGCCTGCTTTTCAAGATAAACTCAGTAATTTATAACAGAGAGACTAGCATATCGAGTAGAGGAACTACATCTGTACCAGTTGATTTAAACATCTTCCAAATCCAATATACTACTTACAAGCCACTGCCTGATTACATGCACCGCTTCATAGACATGAAAAAAACACAACGATAATCAGAGTCTTTCTTATTTGCAGCTCACAAATTCTGAAAAAGCCAGAGATAAAACTTAAGATGGCAAACATCAACCAAACAAATCCATTCAAAGCTTGAATTCCATCACTACTGAGCAGAATTTCCCTGAAGAAGTCCATCGCGAATCTGTGAAGTGATGTCTCTCACTGCGCCTGGTCCATGAGGGATGAAAACAGAAGATGACTTTGAGGATGCCCCAATCTCCTTCATGGTATCAAAGTACTGAGTCACCAGCACCATATCCATCACGTCCTTGGCACTCGTACCAGGCACATTCTCAGAGAAGGCAAGCACGCTATCCCTCAGTCCATCAACAATGGCCTGACGTTGACGAGCTATGCCAAGCCCTGATAGGTATTTGGACTCTGCCTCTCCTTCAGCCCGCTTGATCTGCAATATTTTCTCAGCTTCTGCCTTCTCATTTGCTGCCACCCTCAGTCTAGCAGCTGCTCATGACAATGGCAGAAGGATCAAAATTGAACTCTTGAAACTGTACTCAAAGCACAAGTTTCTAACACTAATATATACTAATGAAATTTCTCTGAGCTGAGGAAGCAAAAATGGTCAATTAGTTTTCCATAGTAACTACATAGTACAAAATTCATGTTAATTTCCCATTTTGGATCAAATACCCACTCATACATGAAGGAATGCTACATGTTTTAGTAAGCAACAAAAGCTTACACACACACTAGGGAATCATTTATTCAAATAATTTGCTGATTTTGAATATCTGGTATCCATGCAATAGTTCCTAAATAAATTCATTGCAAAAGGCTTGCAGGAATATTAGTATCAGAGAGAAATTCAACAATCAATACTTCAAATTAATGTTGGGAGTCTCGAACTTTACCAGCATTTATCTCATTCATTGCTCTCTTAACATTAATATCCGGCTCAATATCCACAATAAGTGTCTGAACAATTTCATACCCATAGGCAGACATGGCCTATGAAGGGAAAGCACCATAGTTAGAAATCCTCAAAATATTGTGCAGCAGAAAGTAATCTACCCAAAACTCTAAGCTCCACAGAACACAGTAAGTTGATACCTTTTCAAGCTCGTCTTCAACAGCCTTTGCAATATCGTTTTTCTGCTCAAAAGTATCATCCAAAAGCAATTTTGGCACACTTGCCCTGATTACTGCAGACACGGAAATTAAATCCAAGTATTATTAACAATTTCCCCTATGCCTCTGTAGACACAATTTGTGTTTCTACAGCCTCTTACAACAACTTCAATGCCATTGCTTTGTTTAATCAGTTTAAAAATCTTGACCTCCGATATCATTTCTTTTATCCAGCATTCCAAAAAAAAATTTCATAAAGCAGATCTACATACCATCAAAAACATAGGCCTGGATTTGTGCCTTGGTGTTGGAGAGCTTATAGAAGGCATCAGATGCTTTCTCTGCCATGGCCCGATACTGAATAGATGCAACAACAGTGACAAATACATTATCCTGAAAAGACAACATTGTCCAAATTTATGAGCAAAAACACAGCAGCAATAAGACATAAAACAGTAAAAGAGCAATTATTATTAATTAGATGGGAAGAAAGTAACGAGTTAACCTTAGTTTTTGTTTCACATCTAACATCGAGTTGCTGCACACGAAGAGAAAGTCCACCAGCCACTTGGTATCCAAAACACCAAGGCAAGCAGTGACATCCAGGCTCCAGCACATCAACAAACTTTCCAAACTGTTCCTTAATAGCAACATTAGACTGATCCACTTGAAGGCAACCAAATGCTTGACCCATCTTCTCTTCTTCTTCTTCTGTCCTGCAAGCAGCAGCAGCAGCGGATTAAAACCCGAATTCTTGTAAGCCAGAAAACCGATTTTCCACAACTTGTTATATTTCATTTATCGTTGGACAAAAACAGAAGAAACAGAGATTAAAAAAAAATCCATCTAATATGGAAAATTGGAGCTTCTATAATACTTTTCTCTCTTTATTTCAGTGGCTGGATTGAAAAAAATGTCTGAAAATCAAAGGGGCTTTGTCCTTCAGACTGCTTCTAAAAACAAAGAACGAAAGCCCATAATTTTCATTCAACTTAACAAACATCCTTCATCTTCAATTTACTCGTCTTGTTTCTCAACAACCAAACAGATGTTAATTCTCAAATTGGATCCACCAAATTAACAGTATTTTTCACATTGATTGTTTTAAAAAAACTAATTTAACAAACATAATTACTTTGATATTTTCTCCAGCTTTTTCTTTTTGGTTTTTTTAGAAACGAAACGCAGGAAAGAAAGGAAAAAAAAGGGCAGAGCATATTCGAGCGAACACAACGAGAATCACAGGAAATCTCCTAGAACAAAATTTCTTTCAAAACCCAGCCTCTACAAAACATAAGAAAATGATGGTGACTTTCGAAAGCTGCTTTTTTTCCAGAACAAATTCCTAAAAAAACAGTAAGTTTTTGTTTAGAAACACAAAAAATTCCATGAATCAAACACAGCGTTCACGCATGTTACCAACTGTTTATTTTCTTCCGTTTTCTCAAGATCCAAACAAAATAGAGTAATAGAAAATCATAAAGAAGAGATAAATACCTGTTCTTGTTTTTCTTGCTGATGACAACAGAGAGAGAGATAAAGAGTCTGTGATATTTTCTTTTGATGAATAAGCAACGAACAAAATTGGCAATTTGACAGCGTCTATTATAATCCTATGTCTGCCACAAATTGATGGAAAAATCCATGTTAGATCATAGATTAACCAGCGTTATTTTCTAGGATTTATTTGAAAAGAAAGAGACAGATGCATCTGTCTCTTTCTTTTCATATATATATATATTGCATAAATAAATTTATGACGTGAATGATAATGCAAATTTACAGAAATAAATACAAAAATTTAAACAGAATTTAAATAAAATATATTTTGAAAGTGAAATTTTAAAAGAACATTATTGAAAATTTATATTAAATTTAATATGAAAAATAATGGTAGTAAAGTTTAGATCCAAGGAATATGAATCTCTTTATATGATAAATAATAATACATAAAGTTATAGGAAAATTTGAGTATGCTACAAGAGAATAAGTATTTGATATCTTCTATTGAAAAAACTCTTTTATATAGTCCTGGTTTTAAGTCGGGATAAGTCTTTCTTATACAGAGAAGAATAAGGAGAACAAGGTTGTAATCTTTGAAATTTTTTTTGTAAAGTAAATGATTTGTTTTTTAAAAAGTTGAAAAAGTTGTTTGTTAATTATCACATAAAATTATTTGTTATTTATGCAAGTAGAGGACCACTTAAGAGAGTGAATATGATGGTTTGAACATGATGGTTTGAAGGATATAGACTAAGATGTAAAATAAGCCAAAATATTTTTAGGCCTTTTAAAATAATGTTTTTAACAAAAATAATGGTTGCTTAAGATTTTTATATAGGAGTTACTATAGGAGGGAGGATACCATAACAATCTTCATTGTCATCTGTTAGGCCAATTATAAAACCTAGGGATGATGAGGATGGAGAGGAATCATTATCTTTAATGCTTTGTAAGAGTTACTTCATGA
Organism: Populus alba; assembly: GCF_005239225.2. Classification (NCBI taxonomy): domain Eukaryota; kingdom Viridiplantae; phylum Streptophyta; class Magnoliopsida; order Malpighiales; family Salicaceae; genus Populus; species Populus alba. The sequence goes on along the minus strand of NC_133300.1, from coordinate 11,697,874 downwards.
TTTGAAAATGTTATTTTTTAGATTGTGTTGAAGTAAGAAGAGTAGAAGCATGACATCGATGCGTTAGGAATTTGGACTAAGGATTTGAGTCTATAATCTTAGCATTTTAATGTTCTTGTAACCATTCCATGACAGTACGTTTGAGACTTATGGTTTATGCTACAAAAAAGTCCCACCATTTTACCTCATATCTCTTAACAAGGATGGGATACCCATGTTAGGTATTGTAGTCAAAATACCAAAAGCAAACCCAAAGGACAAAGAATTTGGAACAAAAAAAAAAAAAAGAGAATTGGTAGGATTTTTTTTTTTCTTAGTTTTTTAGGGTTTAAAATTTTGTTTGAAGTAAATGTAACTGTTTTCAACTAAAAGGTGAGATTTTATTACTTTATAAGTACAACCAAAGTAATCCTACCATTAAAGAAACCAATTAGATATATTTGAAATCTTGATTAAATTATTAAAGTAAAATAGTTGTGAGTGGCTACCCTTGGAATTTTGAAAGAAAAGGGTGTTGATAATCCCAATAAAAATAAGTGTAGGCAATGGAATTACCAAGTTTAACTTGGTAACTAATTGGAAATTGGATTGCTTGGTGAGAGGTTGTTTCCAATTAGAAGGATGATGTTTTGAATGATGCATATAGAGTAGGTATATTAAGAATGATTTTGTTGCAATTTAAAATGTTTGAATCTAGCAGAACCTGTTATTTCAAATATTGTCATATAGTAAAACTGGGGTTTGGATAAATAATAAGGTTTGAAGTACCAATTTGGAGAGCAGATTTTTGTAGGTGCAATGAAAGGGTAAGAATGGAAAAGATCCATTTTAATAGTTAAAACATTTTGAAAATTTGGTTTTTCAATGGTATCACCTTTTTTTTTTGGAAGCTTTTGAGATAATTTAATGAAGAATTTAAATTAAAAGAAAGTAGAGGTTTTGATGAGGAAGAACCTGCTTCTTTTTTGGAAATTAGTTTAAGAGATTTACATGTCTAAGAAGACTTTTCTTCCTATGAGAACTTATGGCTAAGAGGCTATAAGTTCCTTATTTATAAGAGGCCATAGTTTGTAAGAGGCCAAAAGCAATTCTGGTGAATTGAATATGGATTCTACCCAAATTTATACTATAAAAAGCATTATACTTCCTTATTTTCAACTACCACTTCATACCAGGATTTAATTGGTGTTGCAGAAAAAATAGCTAAAAAAAGAAGTTCTATAGGGTTTTAGGATTTTAAAGATTCGGACTTTGTTTGTGGAGCTTGCTTTTGTCTCTAGATTTGGATTTGGGAGGCATCGAGATCTATGTTGGAGGAATTCTCTAGTTAGGAAATCAAAAATGGAATTTGTATCTCCTTTTATATATATAATATCAAGATAAAAAATAGTTAATATAACTTGTTATCAGGCAAAAATCTATTTTAAAGCAATATTTTGAACATCTTTTTTACAAAACTTCTTTAATATATTTGTAATCAATACGTAAAAGGAATTTTTGGTTTAATAGATAACTTTAAAATTTTGTAATGCATAACACAATGAAAATAATCTTTTTTATATATAGTAGAATAATGTTTTTTGATAATCATTTCAATGTATTGATGTAAATTAAAGAATTTGTGCTTTGTAATTTTGTACTTGTTTAAGAATGCCTATGTATCCTAACTCAAAAGCATTTTTCTCAACAATTTTAGGAGCTAAGGGATTGGTAATATGTAAGCAAGGAATTTCTTGGAATTGTTTTTTAATCTGTCGAACAATTCTAGTATGTTCATTAGACCATGGAACAAGATTCTTTCTCAACCTATCATGTAAGGGTTTTGCTATTCTACTCACATTAGAGTAAAAATTTAGAGCATAATTAAGACTTTCTAAAAACCTTTGTAGTTGGGGTTTTTCTAGAATTTTATCAGGGAATTCAGTTGCAAATGTCAGGGATCTCTTAATAAGTGTAATGGTTCCTTTGGAAATATAATGATCAATAAAATGAATACGAGTTTGGAAAAGAGAAATCTTTGTTTTTAATACAACTATACCATTTTTCTTTGCGACATAGAAAAATATATGTAAATATTTGAAATGTTGTTTTATTAAATTTGAAAAGATAAGAACATCATCAATGTAAATTATGCACGAAAAATATCATTCATGATTCTTTAAAATTCAGAGGGAGCATTTTTAGTCTAAATTCCATGACATTCCACTCATACTGATTAAATGGAATTGTAAAAGCAGTTTTGTAATGATCTTTTGGATGAATTTGAATTCGCCAAAATCTTGACTTCATATCAAACTTTGAGAATATGAATGCAAAATATAATTTTTGTTACAAATCTTTTTTTGTTTGCAATCAGGTATCTAATCCATTTCAAAATTTTGTCAGGTATCTAATCCATTTCAAAATTTTGTTCAAATGTTTATAATTTATAACGAGTTTTGGAGTGCCTCATTTAATCTTGAAATTTTTGTTCACATAAAAAGCTACACACGACTAAGGTAATCAAGACTTTTGTATAAAATCTTTAGACTCTTTTTTATTTCAAATCGACAATGTTGTTTTAATTTAACATTCATTTGAATAGGTCTTACTTTTGTAGGAATTTATTTTTTCATTAAAACTATCATCATAAGAAATATCAACAACATGGTATTTTCTCTTCTAAAAACCATTTGGTAAATCAGAACAAATCCTTTTTTCTATCTTATTTTGAAATTCTGAAATTTTTGTAAAATAGAATTTTATAACTGCTGCTTAATTTTTTTGTAAAAAGACATCTTGTCTAAGATGCATGAGATGAGTTTGCTTTCCTTGAATCAGTACATTGACGTGATGAGTATGAATAAAACATGCTTTGATCATATTTAAATTCCTAGTCTTTGGCTTTTCCAAGAAAGAAAAAACAAGTTTTAAACCATTGAGTTTTAAAATAATACTTTTATGATCAGTTTTATAATGAGTAATCATGTCAATAAAAGAAGTGCTAAGAATAACAATATGATTAATATCATTAGTAAAACAAAGAATTTTTTAGGATAAAGCCCATTATTAAAAACTGATGCTTGAGTTTTGTATTTGATGACTAATATTTACTACAAAAAGTTTTTCAAAAGTGTCTTGTAAAAATTATTTTAAAATTATTACTTCTTTAATACAATTCAAATATGCACCTGTATCAAATAAGACAGTTTCTTTTATAAAATCATTTGAAAGAATTAATGTGATTTTTATGATATAATTTTTTGAAGTAATTTAAGTTAAAATATGTACAAAATATTCAGGAACATCCTTAATATTTGATAATGTATTATCTAATGCTTGATTTTCTAGGGTTTGATCTTCTAATTCTAGTTCAAAATCATATTGGCTTTCTATCTTTGTGAGAAGGTGTTGTAAAATAACAAAGTTTTTTTGTTAGCTTGTTTGAGGTTTAATAGTTCAATCATGAGGGTTTTGATTTCAAGTTGTAGATATAGGATAGTAACAACAATTTTAAATTTCTCTTTTTTTGTTAAGAATTCTAGTAAAGTCATATATATTTTTACTAGTTGATGATAAAAGTGATTATCTCTTAATAGACTGTGGTGTCTTTAACTTGTCAAAGAAACTCATACGTTTATCTACGTAGGTTTTTTGTAATTAAGGATCATCAAGTCTTTCGATAACTTCAAGAATGAATTCTTGATCTTAGGCTAAGACATTTATTTGTTTTGAAATGGTAGGGTTTTATGTATCTGAGCCAGAGTTGAATTTTGCTAATTCATCAATTTGGAAGGGTTCTTTAGAAATGTCTGATGGGCTAGATTCAATCTTAGATGCTTCAAAAAGATTTTTGATATGATGAATGACTTCTTCTTCTAATTATAGTTCATGTAATTTTGTATTGATTTGACAAAATCTAAAGGTATGACCTTTTTAGCCACATTTATAATAGGAAATGTTTTGGGGTCAAATTTAGGCTGAGGATTTCATTTTGATTGAAAAGGTTTTGTGGGGTTTTAGTGATTTTTTTGTAGTAAGGCTCAGTTTTGGTATAAAAATATTTTCTATATTTATAGGTTATTTTTTTTATGAGGTGGCTTATTTGGTTTTAAGGTGATGGGTTTGAAGCATGAATCATTACAGGTTAGCTTTGATAGGGATAGATCAAAATATTGATGAAAATTACCTAGTTCATGTCTAGTTCTTCTCATCTCCCACTTAAGGTGTTTTTAAAGTTTGAGGTCTTGATAAATCTTAAGACCTTCTTTTAAGGTAAAATTGACAAGTTTGTCGTATGTTAATTGGTCATAAGAGATTATTTTGGAGATAAAAGTGTCTTTAATTTTGTTCCTGACTCTTTCTTCAAAAAAGGTTTGCTAACTAACAAGGAATTTTTCTTTATAGAAAGGTTGGTTTGAATCTTCTCGGACCATGACATGAGTAAGGAAAGTGTTTTTGTACCATTACAAGTCACTAAGGTTTTTGCATCTAAGTTATTAGAAAGAAGTTCAACATTTTTGTTCTTAAGATGAGAAGGATCTCCTATAAAATGTAGAGAAATTCTTAAAATAAAAGTTGAGACTGTATCTTGTATAGTGTTTCCATTATAGTCAAGGATAAATATTTGATCTTCAGTCATTTGGACGGAGTTAAGGATCTCAACATGTTGGGTTTTAGTGAGATGATAATCCCACCATTCTTTTAACTAGCTAGAAAAACTGGCCATAAAAAGTCCAACTATAGCTTTGCTTGAGGTTCTAATTTGGGTTTTATAGATATTGGCAACCATGATCATTTGTTATAAGGCATTTAGGATATTGCATTTGGACATTCCATCTATGTTCTATTCATAAAGGAGAGAAGCATTAAATTTGTGTTGGTTTATAATGGTTAGTTCATAATAGATGACTATATCAAGAGAAATGGATGTTTTAGGAGTAGAATTCCTTCAAACAAGCTTATTAATACCATAGGAAAATTAATAAGCTTGGTATTAGTCTTTTGAATTTATTTCTCTATTCTGGTAAGTTATTTTCCTATAGTATTAAGGTTGGTATTAGTAAAGTTATTTTGCTGGATAATATGTTTGGTATTTGTTGTGATATATTTATTTAGGTTTTTATAAGAAGCAACATCTACAGTCTGACTATTATGAGGAATTTTTAAGGTTTCTTAAAGGTAGATATTCAGACTCAATAGAAATACCACTTACAAGTTTTCAAATAAGGGTTTTACTTCTATATGTTATAGGACATACATGTTTGGTAAATGGATATGCGATATGGTGTTTAGATGTATAAAATGATTCAAACCAATCAAAGAACAAGATGTTAACTTTATACAGAACAACACAATTATAAAAATATTTTTGTATTTAATGTCTTTCTTTCATGAAGTTTTTAAAGAACTAAGATCTCTTTTCAGGGTCATGATTACTATCAAATCATCAAAAAAAATATTTTTTTACAATAAAATCTGTTTCAATAACATTTAGCTCATTCTGGATGTTTTCGGTTACGAGTGAGAATGTTAGAAAAGTTGATAGAGAAAGTTGATATGTGTTTGTATATAGTGATTTAGGTATATTTATGGTATAATCAATATTTTAAAAACTAATGCTAGGAATATTAGAGGTTGATCATCTAGATGAGTTTATATGGTAGGGTAAATTTATAACTATAGGAATTTTAGAAATTCTTCTAAAATTTATTGTACTAGATGTAGAAGATTCATCTAAGAATTTAAAACTGGTTAAATTTATATGGAAGGATAATTTAATTTTACCATCATTGTGCTAGGTTATTTGTTTGAGTTGTATATTTGGTTGTGGTGGTTGTAAAGGTTTAGGTTGAGTGGCACCTTTAAAGATTTAGTCTTCTGGTAGAGTAACATCTTTTCATTATATAGATTTAGGTACTACTGTATTTGATCTGGAAAGATCTATTTAGAGAAGTAAGGTTTCTCCTTTTTAAGATTAAAATTTATGTTTACTGGTAAAAGTAGAAAGCATGGCTTTGTAATAGATCTTAAAGATTAAGGCTACAAGAATTGATTCTTCAAGCATATTGTAATTATAAGTTTTTATTTGTAAGATTATACTTTGTAGGACATTTTTGTCTTTGAGAGATATGGTTAGGTTTTGGATAACAATAAAACATTTATAGGGTCACTATATAAACTGAACTCAATGGAACTGAGCAATGAATCTTGAAAGTTTTGGAATCTAGCATCTCTTAGGACAACTAGGATGGAAGTATTTAGATCTTTTTTTGTAAGAGGTTTTATTCCTACTTGTACAAGGGTAATATGGATATATTTGTAGTTTATGTTTGTGTGTTTTTATAAGGATTTTTTTTGAAAAGATTTTGATAGTTTCAAAAGGCTTTGCAAGCTAAATATCTTGTTCTTCATTTTTTATTGTAAAATCAGTTTTGAAAAGATTGAAAGAAGAAGTTTGATAAATTTGATTCTTTTGAAACTTTTAAAATTTTCAATCATTAATGTTTTTTTTTTTTTTTGTAAAATCTTCAATTTTTTTTTCATCGTTTATAACTCTTTTGTTTTTAGAAGAATCAAATGTAGAAAAAGCTAAAATAAAAGTTGTTCTACAAAAACATAATCCATCATTTAAAAAGATAAATAAGAAAACAGACTATAAGTTATATAGATTTAATGCCTTATCATCAATTATAAACGGGACTTACACCAATAAGTAGCATTCATATATATTTCTAAGGTTCTCTCTTCTGACCAAGTTTCTGAGATTTTGTATAAACAATACTACCCAAATTCTATTAGACTTTAATACATATAAACATGACTCACTGTTATAATTTTTCTTTTTTAATGTGTGTTCGGTATAATGATATTTTTAAAAAGTATTTTTTACTTGAAAATATATTAAAATAATTTGTATATAATTTATTTTTTATATATGAACATCGAAACCTTTAGAAAACATTTAAAAAAAATCAATTTAATATTTTTCAAGTCAAAAGTATTTTTGAAATGTAACCTAATGCAAAAATAAATGGTGGTCGATCTTGAATTTTATTTTATTTTCTACTTGTGTCTTCTTCTTCTTTATAAAAGTTGATTTATGAAATAACTCATGAGACATCACTAGTTATCCACTAAATATTCTAAATTGATTTTATTAACTGTATTACTTCACTACACATCTAAATATCTTCTTTTTTTCTAATCTTATATTTGTAATTGGAACTAGTCTTCTAATTCATGCTACACTACAAGTAAGATTATATATTAATTTTTAGAAAAGGTATCAATTGTAAGAAAAAGCTATCAATTGTGTGAATGTGTATTTGGGTATTTAAACTTGTTTTATTGAGAATTGAAAAGATGGTGTGTTATATTTAACAAAAATAAAGGGAAAATTACACTTAGCATGATTTAGTCTAATCAATTTTTTCACTCTACTTCTATTCTTTTGAAATTTACAATTTATATCATTGATGAAAATAAATTTTCAATTTGAACAAAAAGACCAAACTACCCATATATTATCATATATTATTAGAAACAGTTTCTCTATCACATTATCACTCCTCTAACTAAACTTACATCTTTTTTTTTTATCTATTTTCTTTATGTTTAGCTCATTCAAACCCTAAAATAGTTACCTATCAAATAAAAACTAATAGTGGTAAAGGGGCTGCTTTGTTGGCTAAGTATTTCAACGAGATTAGGGTGATTAAGGAATCAATATATGAATCCCATTTTTATGGAGATGATATTTTATTTTACTGGATGGAGTTTTATTTTAGATATTATTTTTTTGGGATAAGGGTAGAGATCTCCAACTATACAATATGTTTGGAACTTTCTGAATTAAATTCAATTAAAAAGTTTCAATGAAATCTCATGTTTGGAATATTTTTTAATGTTAAGAATTGAACTTCAAATGGAATTCAATCTCTAAAAATAATATAAAGATAAATCAAAGGTCAACCCTCTTTGATTTATAATTTCAAAGAGGAAGAAATTAATGTTAAAATTAACTTTCCCAAAATATTCATCTATCTTTTTCTTTAGAAACCTTTGAAGAAATAAAATGAAAGTAACGAGGGTAATATATGAAACAAAACTTATCTCATCCAAACATGTAAATTCAATTTATTTATTAATTGAATTCAAATCAAATACTATAACTGAAAATTAATTATAGTAGAGAATTGGTTTCAAATTACATGATAAAGTGACATAGGATTTTAGAATCTTGAAATATAAGGATCCAATTTATAAAGTTAAATGGAGTTCTTGTTTTTTCCATTGTGTTAATTTGTTATTTACAACTCATCATAAGATATTTTGAAGATTGAAAATTGTAACATTATTATCTCAATTTGACTATCAAAGACCCACACATTTTTTTATACAAGCACGATGCAAAAATGATAGTGCATTCTTAGGCTGGCTACGCAATTTGTTATATTTTTTCATTTTATCAATGATCAAGTATGGCCATTTATTTTTTGGAATTCTTTTTCTTTTTACTTTTTTACATAAATATAACTAAATGCTCTGTATAAGGATTTCTTGCTCAGAATTAGGTGGGACCAATTTTTCACAACATACTATATCTTAGTTGATTCCTTGCCCTATTTATTAGTTTTATGATGCATGTGGAAGGAAGAGAGGTCGGGGCTACTGGATCTTAGTTTTGATGTATGTTTTCATTATGGATTTTCGCACTATTTTGTTTCTAGCGGACATAATACAAGAATTTCAAGTTGTTCATAAAGATGGAATGTTGGCAATGGAAAAGGGATTATTATTTGTGATAGGAACATCAAAGTTGAGTTGTTTTGTGATAGAACATCAAAATTTGAAATTCTAAACTCAACTCATACAATTATTTTATTAGAGATCCGAGTTTAATATAAGGGCTTAGTAAAGGGTGGTAGCTAGGGTTTTTTAAAAAAATTTAATGGCAAGGTTGTAATATTTAATATAAAGGCTTTGTAATAATTAAATAAAATATAATGATAATTTTATAAATAATTCGGTTTTTGTGTTGACTTTTTCAATACGCGTCAATTAGGATGTAAAGTGTTATCAATTTATAAATCCTAGGATGTAACTTGTAATTTCTAAAAGAATGGCGGCAATGTGAAAGAATAACTATATTACATGACGCTATATTTAATTTTCCCAATAAAATTAAAAACAATTATGAACTAATAAATTGAAAAGCCTTCTAGTAAAATCAACAAAATAGATGTACATGCAAATATCTTACTCCATGTATCATTTTTATTTTATATATTTTCATGTATTTTACCTTAGAAGTTATTTTATATATTTATGAAATCTGAGATCTAATAGCTTTTCGATCTTTTACTTTTATTTAGTATAATAAAGTAACTACATTACTCATGTACAGGGGTAAATTTATATTTTTATCATGGTTTTTGAGTTATAGGCAATTCGAATGATAGATAACTCAATTTAAATGGTGTGTATGGTGAGATTCACAACAATTAGATTTTTTTCTTCTCTCCTTTTTTTTCTCTCTTTTCCTCAGGATTTGTGTTGGTCTAGTTAAAATTAAATTATATCTTCTAGTTTGTATTTATGTCAGTATTGATCCTTATTCTTTTAATTTTTATTTGTGTTAATTTAGTTTTTTTTTTAAGATTATTTGTTTTTCAATTTCATTCATGAGCATTTACGTCATTTATTTATTTTTATCTAATTTGATCATCATTCTTTTAATTACTATTTCTCTTATTCTTTTCTTGATTTATTTTTTATTTAATTTTCTCCCTTAACATTTTATTTCAATTAATTTTTTTTATCCAACTTTGATCATTATTCTTTTAATTGATGTATTTTTATATCATTTTCTTTATTTATTTTTCTTTTATTTTAGTCCCCAATTATGTTCCTTTATTTAGTTTTTATACCAAATTTTATCCTTAATATTTTGAATGATATTTGTTTTTTTTTATGATTGAGAATTGTTCATTGGGATTTTTTCATGTGTTCCTTCTATATGGTAATTATAGTCTCATGACTCAGGTCACTAGTTTTAAATATTAACTTTGTTTAAGTTTAGTCTTTATTTAAGTCTAGTCTTTATTTAAGTACTTTCTTAAATTTGATTTGTTTTTTTCATTTTCATCATTGGAAATTGAATTAGTGGGCCTTAAACTTTGTGATTTGTTTTGTTTTATTTTATGTTCAAGATTATCTTGATCTCGTGTTAATCAAATTAACTCGAATTAACTTAAATTATCATCGCCAAAACATTCTTTTTTTATATTAGAAAAAATTTAACGTAATCTGTATTAAAATGCAAGCCATAATTTTAGTTAATTATTATTCCAAAAAATAGTTTAAATAATAAAAGATAGTGTATTAATTAAAATCTAAATAAAAATCAATAAAAAGAAAATTGAAAAGAAAATCAAGTGTTGCTAGACATGGTAGGCCAGCATACCTAGCTAAGAATGAAAAATTTAGGCCACGTGCCTAGTTTGTTGTTTTTTAAAAAGTAAACATGTTATTTGCTCCATATATTTTCAAAACGGATGACATGTTATAATTGTATAGTTAGAAATCAGGGTCTAAGTTTTATTAACCTAAAAAATATCATAAGAAGCTTAATAAATAAATCCCTGTTCAATTCCAAAACACACACTAACCACTCTAAGAGTCTATTTGCGGCCTTTTCAATGTTTGCTTCATAAGCATCAAAAACTGGATGCCATTGCTTGATAATAGTCACGAAGAAATTACTGGTTTCCCAAATTAATCCAGTAGCCTAGATCGTCCTCAATGATCTTCAATGGTATACGCATACTTTTCATTAAATAATTATAGTTTGGTGTCAAGGTTCCTTGATTCTTCGTTTATCTTCAACACACAGTTCAACAAGTGGACATTCACCCCACCAAATTCCACTTCGTCATCCTCTGAAATATGATCTTCTCTCTCACGATCTTCAACCATCTTCTAATCCAAATAAGAGGCCATTATAAGAGAATCCCATCAAGAGATTTGAACAAGTTTCCTCCACTATAGGCTGCTTTCCTGAATCCATTTTAACTTCCTTTTTTTTGTAATTTTTATTTTACATGTGTAGATTATTAAGGTAAATCAAATCTTTTTAAAAATAGATGTGTTTGACCAAGAACTTGCTTTTTTTATAAAAGCAAGCAGATATTCCTTTGTCATAAATTAAAAAGTGGTAGCTGGTTAATTTGGTATTGAAGTGGACTATATCATCATCTTCACCAATAATAGTACTAGTAATGAATCATTTCTCAGATAACTCTTGTAACTAGAGTTAATTTTATTATTAATCATCCAATAAAAATATTTTGAACCGAAAAATGGAAGGCTAGAATATCCCAAAAAGTCTTAATAATCTAAGATTCCAAAATCATTAATGATTCGACAATTTTTTTCAGTAACCATGGCGTCAAACAAGCTCGTAAGGGCTTAATTTTGTGGCTAAAGGGTTAGGGTTCTATAATTAGATGATACTTGGGACTTGTACCGTATCCCCCCAAGGTTTTGGCTCTCACAATTCCTCTTTAAAATTAATCTCTTGCAATTACAAGATTGTTATTTAGTAAAAGAATAGATCTCGTATCATAAAACCAAGAAAGTTGTCATTCATGACGAAAAGAAGGAAAGATAGACTTTTGGTTGGGAAGAAAAGTCAAAAAAAAAGAAAAAAAAAAAAGGATATTTTGGAGTTATCCTTACTGGGTGGAGAGGATCCTTCCCAGCCATGAGGTGGACATCCACCACCAAAACCACCACCACCACCACCACAAAATATTTAAATAATCCTTAGATATTTAGGTTACTGAAGTGTGAAGGACTAGCTAGCCCTGTGAGTTGAAAAATACTTAGATAAAAATCTTAGGAATCTTGCCTCTTTGTTTAGTTTTAGGTGTGTGTGTGTGTATTGAACACGGCCTGCTTATATATATTAAAATAGAATAAGATGATATATTTCGTTTGCTTTCTTACAATGCTATGTTGATGATTTTACCTTTTACTCTTTAAAAATAATTTTTGGACCAATTTACGGGAAAAGAAAGGTTTGTAAGATATAGAAAAATGATCTGAATTTTGACTAATATTTAACGAATGTGTTTGAATGGGAGAGTTCACACCAATCCTCTGATGGATGCATGTGAGACAAGTGATTAAAAGATTAGGCCAAATAATGTAGAGTCTTTTTATCTATGATGAAATGAGTTATATGGTGACGCCCCCCCCCCCCCTAAACATGCATAAAATTGCAGATAGAATTTTGTCTAGATTTTTGTTGAACGTGCTGATTTTTTTTTTTTGAAGTGATTTTGAGATTGATAAGTGGTTTATAGAGGTTTTCATAGTATTTATAATATATTTTTAGATGAAAATTAATTGAAAAAAAAAGATTTTTTAGGCCAAAATCCTCTTCCTCAATTTCTTTTCTACCATAGTGGTGGCTGGATTTTAAACATTGTTTAATGGACAACAGGTAACTGGATTTTAAACATTGTTTAATGGACAACAGGTAACCTATTGTTGCAGGTGTCACAACTCAAATTTTGATTTTGATTTTATATTTTAATAAAAAGAAAATGAAATGAAAAAAATTAAATGAATGAAAAAAATCAAAATTTGGATCATGATAACACAAATTAGAAGTTATGAGGGTTTAATATAGGTGCAATTATGACTTTGAAAGTTAATTTTGAAATAAATTAAAAGAATTAACAAGTTTGAGGATTCAATTAGGTTTAATTAATGATACCAGGAGTTTAATTGAAGAATTGATAAGTTTGAATGCTTAATTAAGCTTAGATTCAGTTTAATTAATAAAATTAGGGTTTAATTGAAAAATTATTACATTTCAGAGCTGATTTACGTCAACATTGCAAGAGATTAAAGTTCAAAGATCGTTTTGTAAAAGGTACCGCAATATAGGGGTTAATTATAATTTGGCACAGGCTTCCGATTCAAACATGTTTAAAACTTAGAGGACCCAAATGAAAAATAGCCGCCCCACCCCAGAAACGGCGCCGTTTTTCATTTCTATTCATCGTCCTCTTCCTCTGAAAATTGAAGAAGCTCCCTGCAACAGGAAATTGACGATCATCCCAGGCAACCCACAAGCGCAAGGCAATCCCAACTGTTTTCTCAGGTCCTCCCCCACGAGACGCCATTAGAGACGTGAAGAAAGCCACAACCAAGAGCCCTGCAATGGCAGGACTCCTGGAATCAGAGACCCGGCAGAATACTAACACCCCAGCAAGACTCATCCTCCCTCCAGGGAGGAAGAGACGTGCTGAGGAACAACCAGCCGCTATGGCCCTATAAAAGGAAGCCAACGAAAATTCAAAAAAAATAAAGAACAGATAAAAACACGCAGGAGGAGGAGAGACCGAGAGGACAAGCAGAAAAAGAAGAAGAACGAAGACACCGGAAAATTACACAAGGCAAGACCGAACAAAAAACCCCAGAACAGGAACACTGTTTTTAAATCTAATATTTTGATTTATATTGTTATCTATTTTATCCAGATCAAATATCATTTCACATTTCATTCTTTACTACTTTTTATACCTCTAAAACTTTATTTTTAAATCCTACTCTTGTTTCCTTTTTTTTTTTTTCTCTAAATTATTAACCCCATGTTACCTAAGGTTAGAGAACCTAGTGGCTTCTAATTTTAAGGAAATAGTTTAAGAGCGTGTTTGATAATATAATAACAGTTGTTTTTCAAATAACTTTTCATGTTGAAATGCATATCAATTATTTTTTTTTATTTTTTAAAAATTATTTTTGACATCAGCACATCAAAACGATCAAAAAATACAAACCGCACTCAATTTTAACAAAAATTTTTTTTGAAATTTTTAGGAACACAGGTTGAACCGCGTTCCCAAACATGGTCTAAATGGTCACCTTTTAGATTTTTAAAAAAAAATTATTAATCTGAGTGCCACAAATTTTAAAATCGCTAAAAATTTATCTAGTTATTAACTTTAAAATTTCCAGAAATTAATTGAGACGTTTAGGATTCTAACTTTAAAGAATATAATTTAATTGGTTAGGTGTTAGATTTGCTTTCCAGAGATTATCATTTTAAGTACACTAAATTTTAGAATCAATAAATATCTTATCTAATTATTAATTTTAAAATTTAGAAAAATTAGTTTTTATATATATAAATTAATCTAAAAACTTATAACTATAATAAATTTTAAAAAAAAAACCTAGGAGCTTTTAATTTCATCCTGATGAATGATATGAATGATTTGACATGCATTTACTTGTACTGGATACTTTTTGAATGTAGTCAAAGACACTTTTGATTGAAAAAAGGTTTAAAATCTAGATATAGAATGATAAATAAGTCAAGTGGGATGTACTGTTATGAGAATTGTTTAGTTTAATTGTTTTTGTATTATAAAAGTATTTTAAAATTTAAAATTATTTTATTATTTTTATTTTAAATTATTTTTTAATATTTTTAAATTATTTTGATATGTTAATTAAAAATAAAAAAATATTATTTTAATTTATTTTCAAATAAAAACACATTTTAAAAAAAAAATTACTACTAAACTTTCAAATATCAAATTTTATTTTTTATGGGTTTATTGAAAATTTAACTTGTTTGGAAATGTAGGTCAACCAATATTTTTAAAATATTCAATTTTTTTATATATATTTTAGATTGTTTTGATGTAAAAAAATAAAAAATATATTAGTTTATTATATTTTAATATAAAAAACATTTTAAAAAAAAAACAAAATAATCACATTTCCTAAAGATCGTTTACATAATGTTGAAGAAGGCTTGGATTTAAAGGAAAGGATCCAAAACAGGGATCAAATGTGTGCATTACCGATGCACTGGACTGCGTCATCTTTACCGATGCACTGGGCTATATTAGCCCTTTGGCATTGAATTTCAACCTATATTTAAAAAAAAATTATTTTTTTTTTTTACTAAAATTGAATGCGATTTGTACTTTTTAGATCGTTTTGATGTGTTGATATCAAAAATAATTTTTAAAAAATAAAAAAACATTATTAATATGCTTTTCGACAGGAAAAGCTATTTGAAAAGTAACCTTTACCACACTCCCAAACACCTTCATAATCCTTGATGTCGTGGAATTGTCGTCGGCTTTCCGCCAATATAAGATCCCACGTGGCACCTAGTTGTCCCAAATTTATTAGAAAAAGGTATTTTAGGGTTAGGTTCTATTTATATATATTTAATAAAATTAAATTGAGTTGAACTCGTTCAATCATTTTTAGATTTTTAAAATTAAAATAGAACTGGACTCAGTGATTTTTCTAGTTCTTAAATCAGTATCCATCTCTAAAGTCAACCATCACTTTAATATCTAAATAAATTAAAAATTACTTTTAGTATATTAAAATAATATTTTTTATTTTTTAAAAATTATTTTTAATATTAACCTATTAAAAT
This sequence comes from Populus alba, assembly GCF_005239225.2. Classification (NCBI taxonomy): domain Eukaryota; kingdom Viridiplantae; phylum Streptophyta; class Magnoliopsida; order Malpighiales; family Salicaceae; genus Populus; species Populus alba. Next base: position 11,682,414 of record NC_133300.1, on the reverse strand, counting down.
AATTTAAAAACATGAAAACAAAACAGTTCTGGATGGAACCTTTATAGGGCATCTTTGTAAGGAGGCCAGGACTCTTCTCCCATCTCAGTGTAGATCCAGTTCTTGAGCCAAATTCAGTTTGAGCACAAACCTCAACAAAATTATTAATGGCGTCTAAATCTATTGAACAGATAGTGATGCTCCCGTTTATGGCTCATGGCCATCTCATACCTTTTCTTGCTCTTGCAAGACAAATCCATCAAGCAACTGGTTTCAAAATATCCATTGCAAGCACCCCTCTTAACATCCAGTACCTTTCTTCCACCTTCAACTCCTCATCCGATGAACCAGAAAATGACCATATCCACCTCCTTGAGCTACCTTTTTGCAATACTGATAATGGCTTGCCTGAAAACTCCGAGAACCTGTCTCTGGATTCGATTGGCAAACTTTTCTCTGCATCACTAGGTCTTAGGAAACCATTTCACAGCCTTGTATCTGATATTGCAGCTAAACAAGGTCACCCCCCACTTTGTATAATATCAGATGTTTTCCTTGGATGGGCAACCGAAGTTGCGAGCAGTCTGGGGACTGTGAATGTCACTTTCTCTACAGGTGGTGCTTATGGAACCTTGGCTTACTCTTCTCTTTGGCTCAATCTTCCTCAACGAGGTAGAAGTGATTCTGATGAGTTTCATTTGCCGGGATTTCCTGATAGCTGTCGCTTTCACGTCAATCAGTTGCATCATTTCTTAAGAAATGCTGATGGCACTGATTCTTGGTCTAAGTTTTTTCAGTCACAGATCTCACTTTCAATGCAATCTTTTGGGTGGTTGTGCAATACAGCTGAGGAATTTGAGCCTGCAGGATTGGAATGGTTGAGGAACTTTCTCAAACTTCCTGTCTGGGCTATAGGGCCTCTTCTGCCACCAATGGTGCTCAACAATGATGATTCTTCTTTATCTGTAGCTGCATCAGGTATAAGCACAAGACGTGCTGGTAAAAAACTAGAGATTTCTATTGAGAAATGCATGGAATGGCTTGAATCGCACAGTCCAGCTTCGGTGCTCTATATTTCTTTTGGTTCTCAAAACAGCATAAGTCCCTCCCAGATGATGGAGCTAGCTATTGGGTTGGAAGAGAGTGCGAAACCTTTCGTCTGGGTCATCAGGCCTCCTGTTGGTTTCGAACCAAGAAGTGAATTTAGAGCAGAATACCTACCAGAAGGATTTGAAGAAAGAATGGAGAAAAGAAAACAAGGTTTGTTGGTGAGGAACTGGGCGCCCCAATTGGAGATTTTGTCACACAAGTCCACAGGAGCGTTCCTAAGCCACTGTGGGTGGAATTCAGTATTGGAAAGCTTGAGCCAAGCTGTGCCAATTATAGGATGGCCTTTGGCGGCTGAACAGGCCTATAATTCCAAAATGCTGGTGGAGGAGATGGGTGTGAGTGTGGAGCTGACAAGGGGAGTTCAGAGCAGCATTGATTCGAAGGAGGTGAAGAGAGTGATAGAGTTGGTGATGGACAGGAAAGGGAAGGGAGGTGATATGAGGAGCAAGGCAATGGTGATTAAAGAACAGTTGAGGGCATCAGTGAGAGATGAAGGAGAAGACAAAGGATCTTCTGTTAAAGCTCTGGATGATCTTATCAAGACCCTTCAATCAAAATGGCAGATGATTAATAGTATCAGTTAATCGCTTGATTGATCCTTTTTAATGAGGATTAAACCTTCTTGGTCGTTGTTATTGATTGCTTCAGTTTTACTATGTTCTTTATTCCCTCTGTACCAAGCATTGGAGCATACATCGGAAGGATTTCTATCAAATTATTTCAAGATTATAAATTTATGGAATAGACAGCATTTGTCATCCCGGCATGGTAGCTATGCACTTAAACGAGAAAGCAACTGCTACTGCTACTGCTACTGCAGGCAGAGATGCTTTCTTCCACCGACAACTGGATTCGGCTTCATCCGCCCACACTGACCCCAAGTCCTTTCATTTTAGCATTTTTACAACCAGACATGCAAAAACATATCTTGTGAACACATGAAAAAAAAAAAAAAAAAAGAACACATGAAGAAAAAAAAAACACATGAAGAGAAAAAAAAAATCAGAAAATGAAGACTTATTAAGAACGATGAACAAAAAACATTGCTCTTGATGCTATTACACACAAAGAGATTATGTTCAAAACCTAATTTCATGACCCGGTAGTGCACAAATCTTGTAACTTAACAAATGCTAGAAACCATAAGACCAATAACATGTACTTCTTTCAAGAGGTTTGTTCCCTCTGTGGTTTCAGGTTTAAACCCTGTGATTGCTTATATGATGGCTACTAGAGATTTATATGATCCGTGGAATTAGTTAAGGTGCGCGCAAACTAGTCCGAACATTCATATTAATAAAAAAAAAATATCATGCACTTCTTCTATTGTTTTAATTTCATTCTATTAGCAATCTAAGAAAAATATTAGGGATTTTGAAGAGAAAGAAATCAAAATTAAAAGGAAAAATTATAATATTGATTTTTTTGATATATTCTATACGAGTATTTTAATTTTTTTTATTAAGTTTAAAACTTAAATTGATTCCTAAATGTAATTTTCAAAATAAAAAAAATAACAAATTATAGTAAGTACTAGTTACATGTCCCGCGCGATGCCGCGGGTTATTATTTGTTGTATTTAAAAAAAAGTCAAGATTTAAAAGTATTAAGTTTATTTGCAAAGTTATACTCAAGAGTCTTAGGTTTGGTTGCAACGCCTGACCCAAGAGTAATATTTATAATATTAATAATAACATTAAACTTAGGTTAACCCTTGGCATAAAAGTGTCTGGACTGCAATACCATACATAATAGCATTGGACGTGGGTATGGCTGCAAGGTCGTGTCATAAAAGTGTGATAATTAAATAAATTAGTTAAATAGAAAAAAAAACAAAGAAAAAAAACCAACAGGAAAAAAAAAGAAAAAAAATATGAATTAATTGGGTTAACCCTTCAAACCAGGTTAACCCGTCATACCTTGAATTCGCATCCTGAAAGTTTGATAATTAAAAAAAAAAAACAAATTAATGGGTTAGCCCAGAATTAACTGGACTAATTCATCAAATCAGGTTAACCTGTCATACCCAGAATCCTTGTTATGAAAGTTTGATAACTAAATAGAAAAAAATTTAACATTAATAATTTAAATTAAACAAAAAAAATTAATTAAAAAAAAACAAAAGGCATCAACCTTTTCATTGTGGACTTCATTGTGCAGTCCACTGTCGAAAGCATAAAAACAAAAAGAAAAACTAAAGGTATTAGCTGAGAACTACTTAGAAAAAAATTTAATATTAATAAACTAAATTAATTAAAAAAAATAAAAGAAAAAAAACCTCTAAGAAGAAAAAAAAAACTAAATAGAAAGAAATTTAACATTAACAAAATAAACTAAACAAAAAAAATAATTAAAAAGAAAAAAAAAAGTAAAAAAAAAAAAATTTTAGGTTAACTCGTCAAACCATGTTAACCCGTTAAACCTGGGATCCGTGTCATGAATGTCTGGTAACTAAATAAAAAAAAAAATGAACATTAATAAACTGAACTAAACAAAAAATATTAATTAAAAACAAAAAATAAAAAAAAATTCCGGGTTAACTTGTCAAACCATGTTAATCCGTTAAACCCAGGATCTGTGTCATGAAAGTCTGATAATTAAATAAAAAAAATTAACATTAACAAACTAAATTAAACAAAAAAATTTATGAAAAAAATTGATGGGTCAACCCAGAATTAATTGGGTTCACCAGTGAAATTCGGGATATGTGTCATGAAAGTCTAATAAATAAATAGAAAGAAATTTAACATTAACAAACAAAACTAAACAAAAAAAAATAATTAAAAAGAATAAAAAGAAAAAAAAAAAAAATATTATAAGTTAACTTGTCAAATTAGGTTAATCCATTAAATCCGGAAAACATGTCGTGAAAATCTGATAACTAAATAAGAAAATTTAACATTAATAAACTAAATTAAACAAAAAAATTTTGTTAAAAGAAAAAAAAAACAAAGAAAAAAAACCAAAAAAAATCCCAGAAGGCATAAAAAATAATACAACTTAAAAAAAAAAACCCACCTAAAAATTTTGTTAAAAGAAAAAAAAAACAAAAAAAGAAGTAAATTTTTTTTTCTAAAAGGCATAAAAAAAAATATAACCTAAAAAAAAAAAACCCGGAAGCATCAGTGTTAAAGGAGTCAGTGTTTTACTGTGGATTGCACAGTGCAATCCACAGTAAAACACTGACTCCTTTTAGCTATTGTTATAATTTACTTAAATGAGAAAGCAACCATAGCGGCCTACACGGACTCGCTATTACATGCAGCAATGCTTTCTTCCACTCGCAATTGTAGGTTTGGAACTGGTTGAAAAGTATTTTTAAAATTTTAAATTATAATATTTTTTTTATATTTTCTGAAATTTATGTCCATTTTCAAGATTGAGTACTGAAACAGTCATCATGCTCCTCCAAGATTGTCCCCAACTGGCTTGTGTACCACAAACAAATTATGAATGACGGCATGTCTGTTGACAACCTTGGTAGCAACGTATCAGAGTCTTATGCTGTGTGTGCATTTCCCCCCTCTCAAATTCCATATTATAATTGAATTTTTGTTTTAAATAATGGACCTGTTTATGGGTGGACATCTTTTTCAGTGTTAAATGAACCCATTACACTGTTTATAGGTGGTTGCGATCATCCACTAGCATGAAGATCCTTCAACCATCCAACTTGATATTATCCTTGCTCTGATCAAACTGTCAGAATTCATTAATCAGACTCTTATAAATGGTGCCAGTGTCTGAATTCACTAGCTAGACTCTTGAAAATAGCGCCGGCCTCAGCCTCGATGGATGCAAAATCCCCTCCAAACCTTCCCGGTTCCGGCCTCAGCACCAAGATGAATACTCTTCGTTGGAAGAGTGTGTGTGTGTGCGTGTGTTGCCTTGCTCTTACCTCTTCAAGATGCATTTGAATTTCCAATTTCCATCAAGTCCGATAAAGAAAAACATTTGCATCAAAGCAAGTTCAGAATAGGATGAAGGCAGCAATTAAAGATTGGATATATGACGAGGAGGACGAGGAGGAGGAGAATCAGAATTAAATAGCTACATCAATTTGCCTCACACACTTCCTTTCTCTTCAATTTACAATCAAGCTTACTAACATATCGGTTCACACCCCCACCTCCCTCTACATCACCACTTGACTTCAGTATCTTTCCAGTGTCCAGTGTGTAATTTCCTACTCGAGACGATGCATTAGAGAGGTAAGAACAGAGAATAGATGCATTTCGATGATTGCCAATCACAAGCCACCACATAAAGCAGGAGGCTCGTTCCATCATTTTACTGATTGAACATGGTGGAAGAATAACAAATGACCAGACGTCACTTCTCAGACTAACGATGGAACAAACCTCATTGCTATTTCAAACTGCTGAAGCTACTGCCAAAAAGCTGAATCCAGATATAATATAAACGCAACTATAGTGCTATGAGTTTTTCCCTCTAGGTTTTGGTGACTGCCGAGGCTGGTTGTATGGAGATGCACGCACATCACTTAAGCTCCTCAGTGGTTGTCCGTTCCTTGTAATAAATCCTGCATTTGTTCTAATGCCATTTTTAGCATTCATGTTTGATTTGTTACGATCTGCTTGCATAGTTTGGAAGTAGTACGAAGAGCTAGCCATATCCTTTAAGTTTGGTAAAGGCTTCAGTGCTTCAACAACTTCACTCATCCGGGGCCTGGATTTGGGGTCACGGCTAAGACACTGGGCAGCCAATTGAATAGCTTTCTGAGCTCCTTTGATGGAGAAATGGCCTTCAAGGCGAGGGTCTAATATGCGGTAGAACCTTCTCTTGTCCCCAAAATGTGGCCTTGCCCATTCCACAAGGTTGTGCTCCCCATTTGGTCGGTTTTTGTCCATTGATCTTCGGCCAGTGAGCATTTCAAGTAAAACTACTCCAAAGCTGTAGACATCGCTCTTTGAAGTCAAATGTCCTAAACCAAAGTGGAAACCATTAGATTGGCATAACATCAGTTTATCAAAAGCAGCATTGCCACGATTTCTACAAACAGCAGTGACTGAAAGACACGAGTAAATAGAATTGGACAGATTTCTGCTGACCAAGATAGTTGGATATGACATAAAAGATTTGGTCCTCCACCAAAACATGACATGTGGGTTATCATAACACCAGCATAGCTAAAATTAGAACGTGATGAATTACTTAAACAGCTTTTCAAACAAAGGAAATAATTTTATGAACATACATAAATCTCTCATTATCTTCATGCCTTTTAAAACGTCTAAGATTAAATAAACACAGGGGACAAGGATGGATAATGATTAAAAAGCAAGACTCCAGCAAAATACAGGAAGTTGCCAGTCATGAAAATTAGTTCAGAGATAGCATCCATGACACAGAAGAACAGGTTTTGTATGAATGTTCTGGCATTACAGTCACTAGATACAAATGATCTGGTCCTATTTGATACCAGGGTGTCTGATCTTATTTTGTCATGAAATACAGCAATACAAGAGTACAAACTCAATTGGAAACTTAATCCAAATACCATCTCAAATTCTACCTTTCTTGACATGCTTTCAAGTCTAGATGACTGAGGACTAGAAGATGGCTGTTTTAATCATTGGGTTCAAGCCAAAAAGACAAGACTACTACTAGTTTTGCACTTTTCAATAGTGACGATGCCATGGCAGACTAGCAAGATTGGGTGGTAGCAGACAGGGTGAGGACCACTACAATCATGCTCTGAAGTACACGAAATTGCAGGGAGTTATCTTTCATAGAAAGATCTCCATTCTCCCCTCTACGAGAACAGTGATATAAGATTTGTGGCATCTTCAAACCCACATGTATCACACAATGCCATGGAACATGATTTTCCTTTCACCCATATACTTGCGTATGGTGGTGCTGTTAAAATTATAGCAGTAGAATGAAGCCAAACAGATATAAGGTCATCTCTTACTCCAATTTCCTGAGGCTGAAAATGAATTACATTTAATCCTTCTTTTATATATATATATATAGCCAGGCCTGAAAAGTTGCGCCAATTGTTCTGTTCATTAGCACCAATAAGCTTGTCCTAACCAAGTCTCATTCATATAGGCAAACACTAAATGCTGCAGTTTAAATCCTTACCTCAGACAATTTAGAACATTCGATTTTTAACATGATTGACTGACTGCCTCCTTATCCATTGCAAGGAAATTCAACAACTAACAGGCAATTCCCATCGTTCATTCAAAGGTATCCATACATCTACACATAACATAACACGTAGAGGGAAAGGAATTAAAGTCCACTCACCAGTCGTCACATATTCTGGGGCAGCATAGCCATAGGTTCCCATAACTCTGGTAGACACATGAGTTTTGCCTCCATCAGGAGCATCCTTGGCAAGTCCAAAATCAGAAAGTTTGGAATTGTAGTCCTAAAACAGTATTGTCTTGTATCAGAATCAGAGAGGGACTGAAAAGAGGAAATGTTTAGTGAAGTAATTTCTAATACATGCATATATTAAGCCACATACCGCGTCTAATAATATATTAGATGTTTTAAAATCACGATATATTACTGGTCTGTCAGCCTCCTCATGAAGGAAAGCAAGAGCTTGCGCAGCTCCAAGAGCAATTTTCATCCAGATAGACCAAGGAAGAGGCAAGGACCCTTCTGCACATAACATGGTTGTTACCAGAGAAAAGTAAGCATCGATTGCAGATTATATCTCAAACAAAACAAGCATATGTGGGAAGAGATTGTGTTGATTTAGGGACCTATAAAATCATTTTCTGAAGGAATGGTAACATCTGAAACAGGTTTTTGATTGGAAGAATTAGGAAGTGGTTAGATGAGTAATAACTGCTTCTGGCTGTTTTATACTTACAAGAACAAAAAGGTTACATGCTGTTTAAGTAAATGGAAAAACCAATGAAGGCCCCCTATAAACTCCTCAAACATTCAAAATCACCTTCCAAAACCTATTTCTACATGATATATCTCTAGATCCTTCTTCATAATGTTGATGCTAGCTAATAAGTTTCCAACGGCAGACTCCTACAATTCAAGATTAAAGTTAAATCAACTTTTACCAAACAAGGCATCAATCTACCTGCATAAACAGCAATAAAGAATGCTACAGAGTTGTTGTTGTTGTTGTTTAGGCAATGTCACAGAAGACAATATTACTAAACTGGGAGGTCAATATACAGAAACACTTCTCTCCTAACCCATGCAAGTGATGACCCAATAATTATCACCTCCAAGTGGACTGATGCACATCTAAAAAATGCTAATCTCCAAAGTTCTAAAAAATATTATTGGTAGAATTTTAAGGCTCTGAGACTTATGGGGCTAGTATTAGGAAAGATCATCATGTACAAATCAAGAACCTTGACACTTTCTACACAGACTTCAAGAGTGTGATCTGATTTAGGCACATCAAAGATCTTGCTCTTTTCTGTGGTAAAATAGACATATCATAAGCGAATTATCTCTTTAAAAAAAGGCAGAGATAGAGCAATGACTCTTCTTGAACATGTTTAGTTTATACTCTGTCAAATATCCTGTAAAATCACTGGCTTTGTATTAAAATACGTATATTTATAAAGAGCCATGTATGGATTCATACAACACTGGCATGCAATGGTTGATTGAAATTTTAAATGGGCATTTGACCCGTTGTGTGAACATGTTTCGGATGGATGCTGACACATTGAAGAGTTTGGCTTTTGAGTTGGAAACGATATACGGGTTGAAACCGTCTAGACAGATGAGTGTTATTGGGAAATTAGGAATGTTTCTCTACACTTTAGCTCTCGGTGCGTCGAATAAGGAAGTACAGGAGCGTTTTCAGCATTCAGGTGAAACCGTTTCCAGAAATTTCAACAAGGTTCTTCGTTCTGTGTGCTTGCTAGCAGCTGATTTAATAAGACCAGTAGATCCATAATTCACAACAACACCATTGAAAATTGAAATGAATCCGAGATACATGCCCTATTTCAGGGTAAGCAATACTATTTACAAGTAGTTAAATATTTCAAAAGGTTATAATCAAATATTTACGTGCAATTAAATTGATTCAGCAACAAAATTTTTTGTTTTTGTAGAATTGCATTGGAGCGGATGATGGAACACATGTACGTGCATGTGTTTCACAAGAAAATCAAATACCATTTATTGGTAGAAAAGGTATACCGACGCAAAATATAATGGCAGCATGTAGCTTTGACATGCAATTTATATTTGTTTGGGCTGGGTGGGAAGGTAGTGCTCTTGATACAAGAATATTTTATGAGGCGATTGGAAATACAAACATACAATTTCCGCGGCCACCGGAAGGTAGATTTTCTTTTAAAAAAATATGTTTGTTGTTCAGCTGGTCTAATTTGTTTTCTATGAAGTTTTGTGTAAGCGTTAAACAATTCTGACATTTGTGCAGGGAAGTATTATCTCATTGATTCGGGATATCCGAATGAGTATGGTTATTTGGGTCCATTTAGAGGGGAAAGATTTCATCTTCCAAAATTTCATCGACGAGGACAACCCTGGAGTTGTGAGGAAGTATTTAACCGAGTACATTCATCATTACGATGTGTAATCGAACGTACATTTGGAGTTTGGAAGAAAACATGGCGAATCTTGCAAACCATGCTTGAGTTTCCTTACAAATCACATGTTAAAATTGTTGTCGCATCAATGGCGCTGCACAACTATATTTGACGAAAGTTGGGCCAAGATGTTGCATTCAACAAGTTTGGTAGCCACCCTAATTTTGTTCCTCCAGATACTTTTCCCGATGTCGTTCCACAATCACAAACAAGTGCACACCAGAGGGCGTCACGTATGGATTATATTCGTGATGGCATTGCAAATAGTTTGATGGGGCAATAATGTTTAATTGTAATAACAAAGCATGCTTTTATTATTTTGCCGGTATTTATGTGGAAAAAATGTTTTATTTCCTCTTAACACAAAGAATTATTTTATTTATGTCCTTTTTAGTCATTTTGTGTACAAAAGCAACCGCAACCACAGTTTAACCAAACATGTTTTCAACCACAATAAAGTCAAACCACACTTTTAACCAAACACTCAAAATATATACACAAACCACAAAAAAGTGCTTTTTTAAAAAAAATCACTTTTTTCCAACCGCCACCACAACAATTGCAGCAAAAACAAACACACTCTTAGAGTGGCCTAACCATCTCATGCATTTATTTCATATGCTTTTATATCCATTTAAACTTATGAATTTCTATTTGGTTATGTAATATTGTGGATCTCTTTCCTCCCTTTTTGATGTGCCAAAGGGGGAGCAAAATGGATTGTGATGCATGCATATTATTTTTTTAAAGTTCATTTATTATATGCAAGAATTTAATTATGGAAGTTGGCTTATTATATGCATGAATTTAATTATGGTATTTTTTGTTTTATTGATAGCATGTAATTGAGATTTTATGGTAGCATTTTTTATTTGTTGGCATATCTTAAACATTGGTAGGGGGAGCTTCAAATATTTGAGATACATCTTGTTTGGGATTGGAGTATATTATTGGATAATATATCATCTTTATTTTCTTATTGCACAATTTGTTTGTCATCATAAAAACCAAAAGAGAGATTGTTAGCCTAAAGGTCTTTTAACACCTATGGATTAATGATTTTGATGACAACAAAACATTAGTGAATTTAATATGTATGTCATAAGCTTGAATGTTGTAGAAATTTTTCTATGTGAAATGGAAGCAATATGGACTCATTGGACGTGTTACTACCCAATTTTTTACCCATGTTTTGATAAATTTTTTTAAAAATTCAAAAATAGAGAAAAACAATGAAAATCCAAAAAATATGTTTTTTTTAATATATTTTCGTCAATTTTAGCATCGTCTCAAAAGAATTTAAATTTCAGAAGATCTTGGGAACGCGTTTGAATTTTAACGTGTTATTTTTAAAAAATCACTGATTTTCCTCATTCGAGGCAATGTTGATAAGAAAAAATCAAAATTTACAAAAAAAGAAGTTAAGGGACCAAGTTTGGAAACCTAACAATATTTTTTCCTATAAATACTGGTCTTTAACACACACAAAAGTAGGAGGGGGGCAATTTTGAAACAAAAAAAGAGAGACACAATAAACCCTAAAAAACCTATCTCTACCCACACCAGCCGCCCGACCCATTCGGTTGGCTGCTCTCTTTTCTCCAGCCAAAAAGCCATCGCCCCCCTTCTTTCTCTGGTCTCCCCTCCCAGACCCATACAGACCTGGCCACAACTCCCACCCTTCCTCTGATCTGCCTCCCACCAAAGACCAACCCCGAAACAACTATTAATTCAGCCTTACAGAGAGGCATCCCCATCTCCTTCCCACATTACCTCTCGTCTTCAACCTTCAGCAAAGAAACCTTCCCCTCAGTAGTGTCTTCTTCTCCTTCATACCATCAACGTCGGCCTCCACCAAACACCACAATAGCAGCCGATCTCCTCCCTCACAGCCCCAACATCATTTACTTTCCATCCCAACCATTTCCTTCTCTCACCCAAACAACCCACAGTCTTCACCGTTAGCTGTATCAGCGTCTCCTCCATTCAGCACCGGAGACCATTTGGTCTTGCCGCCACCTGAAACAGAGACGATTGGGAAAGAAAAAGACGATTGGGAAAGAAAAAGAAAAGAATAGATCTGCAGAGAGGGAAGCAGACCCAAAACAGAGAAGAAGAGAAAGAAAAAAAAAAGATTGAAAACAAAGAAAAAAAATTAAAACCAACTGGCTGCGGTGTTTTCGGTTGTTTTGCAAGTCACCGCTAGTGTAGGGAGATAGAGAAGAGGAAGACGTTCCTGATCCACCGGTTTTATTGCCAGTGGCGGCGGCACGTGGAGCAACATGCCACCACTGTTTCAGCACTATTCCTGCGGTTCTAGAAGGCTTCCCAGCACTGTTATGGATTTTTTAGGGGGTCTATTTTGTAATTTTTAAATTGTTTAGTGTAATTTTTTTTTAGTTGTTGAATTTTTATAATTTGTAGTGTGTATGTATGTAAAAAATAGGAAAAAAAAAAGAAAAAATATAGTAAAAGTGAAGGTGTGTGTTGGTATTCGTTTTATGGATGTTTTATTTATTCATTTTATTTTATTTTATGATAAAATCAAAAAGGAAAAAGAAGAATTTAATATTTTGATTTGCTCACGATAAAGGATTACGAACTTATATGTAAGTTGTATTTCTAATATTCGATGAAAAGACAGTTTTTAAAAACTTCTTTAACACATCAAAGCCACGAAGCAGCTTACCTCAGGTAAGGTGCGTTAGGGGTGCTAATACCTTCCCTAACCACAACCAGTCCCTTACCCATGAATCTCTAACAAGACCACCACACCTGGGTTTCCTAGTAGCCCTCAATTAAATACTAGGTGGCGACTTCCAAGAACCAATCAAGCAAACAAAACATAACAAAAAATCGCCAGTCGACGTCGCGCGGCTGACATACGACAGAATGGCGACTTCGCTGGGGAAGGTACTGTTTCTGACAAAATTGGACTAAGCTTTGTGTATTTGATGTGTTTATGTTTTTTCTTTTTTGTCTATTTTTTGTTAATGTATTTTTCATGCATTTTGTAGAATTGTTTCATGCATCACATGTCTTTATTTTTGAAAGCACACACAAGCTTTTAGATTAGTGGGGATTTAGCGATCTGCCCTATAACTATTGGTCAAGGTTCAGATGATTGAAACACCCAACTCATATCTGAGTGCCTGCTTGGTAATGGTGGGTATACGTACCTTAACCATTTCTTGCAACGCCCCTATACTGTCTTTATGAAGATCATCACTGAGCAGATATAAGACCCTTTTGAGACCAGATAGAAAACCTACCCATGTTCACATAATGAATAGAACTTGTCTTTAGGTTGTATGTGCTATTGTTTTTTTTTTTTTTCATCAGGGCAAACCCTTTTTGAAGCATCTTGAACTCAAGACTTGTAGGTGACACAATGGTCGTCACTCAAAAAATTTTCATTGTAGAGCTTAGGCAAGAATCACGATCCTTATATCATCATACAAGAGTTACAACCATATGTCACCCCTCGAAGGGCGAGTTCATCATATAGATTACATGCTCATACATTTATCATGCATGCACCGGGATGAAAAGTAGGTTCCCTCACCTGAGATCTACTATACTGGACTGAGAAAAGTTGGAAAATAAAGAATGGGTTCGATAAGGCTCTTTGTCAAAAGGAAATTGAGAGCATCAAATGTGAAGTAACTATACTCTTTGATCTGTTTGAACAAGTGTTGAACTTCAAGAGTGAAAATTGAATGTCTGCACAGCCTCCTGTAGAAGCACTGTCAATCCATGTCCCACACAAGAAAAATATAATTGACTTTTCTCCACAGCACTCTATCAGTAGATGCCATAAACACTGAAGTGGCACCACATCTCCTTCATTTTAATCATGAAAAGCAGCAACGCCTTCAATAATCAATGAAAGATAATCTCTTTTCTTGTTTAATTGCACTGTTAATTGTTCGCCGACTCCACATTTTTCAATGGCATCCAATAGCTGTCAGCTTTTCACGCCATAAGCAGAGGCCTTCTTTCTTGCCATATCTGCTGTGAACTCCATTCCAATCCAGCAACACAGGATGTTGGTATGAAAAACATGGCTTTACATTGAACTTCAATGTAGCAGACCTCTCTCAACAGAGATCTATTTGTGGATCTGCCAGTGAGGAATCCAAGAAGGAATGAAGTAGTTTAAGATCATTTTCTCCTACCAGTGTTAGAATTAAAACACAGAAGTAGCGAGAAGAGACATGACTAAACTGAAAAATATGAAGAAGACTGAAACTTTAATAAAGCAGAACTCCCTTTTTTGGTGCTTGTTTGTTACACCACCAGTGAGGAATTAAAGAGGAGACATAAGAGTTTTAGATTCATTAGTTTCTCTTATAGTAGAGACAATACATGATTCCATATGTTGGCAGCGGTGGTGCTGCGTGCTACCAAGATTACCTAGCTGTTGGGAGGTTCCAAAAATCCTCAAACAACCATAACAACATTGCGAGATTGACATAATGCGGCTGTGAGGATTGCCGAAGGAATTAAGCAAGCTATGAAGATGGAAAATATTGAAGGTTATATCATGGGTGCCAGAACAATGATGAGAGTTGAATCAGAAGATGATCCTGAAAGGGGTATAATCCAGACAAGAGATATGAATATCATGGTGGGGTCTTGGACCATTCATTTGAGTAGTTGCAAAATTTTTAAGAATCGAGATCGGATGATGGTGAGCAGGAAGCAAGTTGAGTTTGTGAAAGATGATATCATCAACCGTATTGTCACCAGAACATCCTCAGATTGACAAAAGATCGAAAATGCTTGGCCAAACACAAATATTGCTAGAAAAGCTGATCCAAGAATGGTGCTGAATTGTCAATCATTTTGTTATGGATTTTTGCCCTTCTGCATTTTGTTTTGGGATCACACCTCAACCTTGAACGAAACATGTCTTTTCTTTGTCTTCCTGTTGTTTTGAAATCAAGAGATGTTTTTTTTTCAAAGGGTATTTTGACAAAATATTTTGATCAAACTCCAACATGAAAAAATAAGGCTAGTCAATCCTAAATGGTTAAAAGTGTTTTGATTGCAGAAATGACTCGATATTTGTTAAAATGACAAGATAAACAATAGGAGGTGACCAGACAAATTTTGAATTCACAGTTGAAATTAAACCAATACCATGTAGCTAAATTTTAGCAGTATGCATAATGACATGTAATGGATTCAGTAGTTATGGACTCGTGAATCATGATTCTTACAAGTCCAAATCATTACACTGGATGAGATCAAAATTTATCGGTTCTAACTAACCTTGCTTGAAATGAGAAAAGGCCATTTTTGTTCATCCCTTCACTTTCTAAAGATATATATCCCTTACAATCCCTATTTGAGCCTGATATAATATTTCTTTTTAAAAGAAACCCTGACTAGGATCACACCCCACACTAGGGCAAATAAGAGATTTTTTGTTAGTAAAGATGAAGACAATGTTAGAATCAATGGATAAGGGGAAGTCTAAGAAGAAAAATCCAACAATTGAGAAAAGACTAAAAGAAAAAAAAACAGAGACTGGGGGCATGTAAGAAAACTTTGAGGAAGGCTACGAGAAAGAAAGAAAAAAAATATATATATATATAGTAAAAATTGCAAACACTTAAAGGCAAGTCAAAGATTAAGGAAGAAGAACGCCTATCTAGCCTAGGAAGGGCAAACGAAGTTTCAATCAAAGAAAGAGACAATGAATACCAAAAGTCAATACCAGAAAAAAAAAATACTAAGTTGCAAACGGTGTCTTTTGGATCAATGATAAAGTCTCTAATGATTAGATTGATTATTCATCAAAGAAGAAGTTGAATTTGCTTTATGACCCATCTTAAGAGAATTCTGACCTTTGAGGTTAACAAGGTTATATGTCACTTTCTCTACAAAGACAACAAGAGAAGAAAAGTTGATGAATAGTTGATGTTGATCCTAGGTCCTTAAAACCCTCAAACACCTTTTGAGCCTGTGAATTTCCTTTCTTTCTAACCATGAACCATAACCTGCATTACGTACTTTTAAAAGCCATTTTCGATCAAGTAAGCAATCTGAACCCATAAATGGCGCTCTCAAAACTGGAAGAGCTTTTCTATAGGGGTCGTGACTTCATGAATTAAGCTATTGATTATTATGCATGTTGATAAAATTGGTGCTAAGAAAAAAAAAACAATCTTTCTTGATAAGTCCTCAAGTTTTGACTTGAGCCTTTTGTTTTCTTTGAAATTTACAGAAGGTCACCTTATTCATAGACCATCAAATGATATACCCAAGATCAAATATTGAAACTGACACAAAGAACCATGGAAAAAGCCATTTTAATCTTACAACGGGTCAATTTCTGTTTTCGAAATACAAGACGATTAAAGGAATATATTGAATGACGTGTGTTGGGTTTTTGACCAGAAAGCATGATTTTCGAAAGATCTTTTCCAAAACTAATATCTCTCTAATTTCATTTCAACAATTAGACTTGAATAGACATGAAATTTAAAATATGAGATTTGATTCCAGAACAAAGAAGAACATCGATTGAGTTTGTGAAATACTCGACAAAAATGACATCAACTCTTCTCAACACTCTTTGAAAAGTTGAGCCACCTAGGGGCAATACAATAAACCCTAAAAAGAAAAAAACAAGCAGTATTCAGATCAGCTGGGGGGCAATGAAAGATGATTAAATGATGAATCAATAAACTAATGATAATGGTGTTCAAAGAAAGATAATTAGATGAATGAGCACATTCAGATCACACCAGGGGCAATATTGTTCAAAAACATTCCATGATCTAGTGAACTCAAGCAGCAATTGAAAACAACACTGCACTTGAGGGAAAACTTCGTATCTTCATCTTGGGGTTACCCTTTGAAATATGGCTATGAAAGATGTTATCGCATAGTTGCATTTAAATGAATATCAGAAAGATGCACACCACCAAAACTGACTATAGGACCATCTGTTTTAAAGCTTAAAGGCGCACTTCATCGCATGAATATTGGTGAACATCATTGATGCTGCTAATGCATTTCTTTTCACAATCAGATTCGACAAGATGAGAGAACTCCATGGAGAAGAACATTGAGCTTACAACGATGGGCCTTCTACTGTAAGCTATGAGATGCATGTCTGGACGACTAGATAGTTTCCAAAAAGACTAATGATAACATATATTTGAAGAGTATTGTTTTAGCTTGAGGCAAGTTTATGACTGATTGACAATCTTGATGAGTGTTGGCACTATGCGCACAATCAATGAGAGAACAATTCTCAAGATAATCCAAAAGATGAATGATCGGTTAAGCTCATTCATGATGAATCAAGCAACACCATAATTGGGGGCACACTCATGCTTGATAAACAACAAGAGGAGTAATCATCGTGGATAGCCCAGGATAGGCACGACACTTACAGCTCAGTGGATGGCTAGCACACGAATAAGCCGGTAAATTAGAAGGATAAAGAAGGCTTTGGAATGCAAACGAAGGCACCTTATGACGATGGAGCATCAAAGAAAGGAGACCTATATTCCAAATTAGGTAAGAAAGCATGCATGTCATCTAGCCTCAAAACATTTCACAATTGTTTTTGAATTGTTATAGGAAAAATCCTCAATGAGGTCCAGCAAGATTGTGGAAAAAAAAAAAAAAGCATTGTGTTGATGATAACAAAGAATCAGTTTTGATCATGGAAAAAAAGAAGATGAGATGAACCCTACCATTAGGAAAATCTCAAAGAAAAGAAAAGATCAACCCTGCAATCAGGAAGCCCCGAGTTTTCAAATCCTACGATCAGGAATTATCAGGAAGCACCAAGTTTTCCAGCCCTTCTCCTGTCATCCCTTCATGACTTTGCCAGGTAAGTCCTATTTTTCACACTTGTCAAACCATAATCTTTCATTTGGGTTGATCACTCATAACAATGAGACCACTTTATATTTTTTTTCATCTTCCACCTGGGTAGGTTACCCTTCAGAATGAGACCGTTTTTCATATTTTTCTACCTGAGTAGGTCACCCATTATAATGAGACCACACTTCACATTTTTTTTTCCATCTGGGTAAGTCACCCATTACAATGAGACCACACTTCAAATTTTTTTCATCTTCCATTTGGGTAGGTCACCCATCATAATGAGACCGTTTTTCACATTCTTTCATCTGGGTAGATCACCCATTACAATGAGACCACTTTTTACACATTATTTTTTTTTGGTTAAATAAGGTCACCAGATGGGATCTCATGTAGCTTTGGTTAAAGAAAATCGCCAGCTGGAATTTTAGGTTGACCGAGCTGCACACATTCTTTGGTTTTGGTTTAATGAGGTCGCCAAATGGGATCTCATGTAGCTTTGGTTAAAGGGAATCGCCAGATAGGATTTCAGGTTGACCGAGCCCATATATTTTTTGGTTTTAGTTAAATGAAGTCGCCAAATGGGATCTCAGGTAGCTTTGGTTAAAGGGAATTGCCAGATGGGATTTCAAGTTTACCGAGCTACACATATTTTTTTGTTCTAGTTGAATGAGGTTGCCAGATGGGATCTCGAGTAGCTTTGGTTAAAAGGAATTGCTAGATGGGATTTTAAGTTGACCGAGTTGCACACATTCTTTGGTTTGGTTTAATGAGGTCACCAAATGAGATCTCATGTAGCTTTGGTTAAAAGGAATCGCCAAATGGGATTTCAGGTTGACCGAACTCCACATATTATTTGGTTTTGGTTTAATGAGGTCACTAGATGGGATCTCTGGTAGCTTTGGTTAAAGGGAATCACCAGATGGGATTTCAGGTTGACTAAGTTACACACATTTCTTTGGTTCTAGTTATAAAAGAGGTCGCTAGATGGGATTTCAGTTAGCTTTGGTTAAAGGGAATCGCCAGATGGGATTTTAGGTTGATCGAGCTACAAATGTTTTTGGGTTTGCTTAAACGAGGTCGCCAGATGGGATCTTAGGTTAACGGGAAAAAAAATGAGAGAAAAAAAAACAGAGAGAGAAAGAGAGAAAGAAAGAAAGAAAAAAAAGAAAAAGGAAAAAGTGAAGTCTTTAGATTAATGGATATTGAGCGCAAGTTAAGAAGACAGGAAGACAAGTTTTCTTTACAAAGCTATGCAAAACATTGAGGAGTTTTGCTTCGTAAGCATTGTAAAGAGGGGGCAGCTGTTGCTACCTAATTTTTAACCCATGTTTTGATAAATTCTCAAAAAAATCCAAAAATAGAGAAAAACAACGAAAATCCAAAAAATATGTGTTTTTAATATATTTTCATCATTTTTAACATCGTCTTAAAATAATTTAAATTTCAAAAGATCCTGGGAACACGTTCGACTTTTAACGCGTTATTTTTAAAAAATCACTGATTTTCCTTATTTGAGGCAATGTTGATAAGAAAAAATCAAAATTTACAAAAAAAGAAGTTGAGGGACCAAGTTTGGAAACCTAACAATATTTTTGCCTATAAATACTGGTCTTCAACACACACAAAAGTGGGAGGGGGGGCAATTTTGAAACAAAAAAAGAGAGACACAATAAACCCTAAAAAACCTATCTTTACCCACACTAGCCACCCTTGCCACTCTCTTTTCTCCAACCAAAGCCACCGCCCCCCTTCTTCCTCTGGTCTCCCCTCCCAGACCCATACAGACCCAGCCACAACTCCATCCCTTTCTCCGATCTGCCTCCCACCGAATACTAACCCCGAAACAGCTGTTAATTCAGCCTTACAAAGAGGCGTCCCCTTCTCCTTCCCACATTACCTCTCATCTTCAACCTTCAGCATCAAAGCCTTCCCCTCCGCAGCGTCTTCTTCTCCTTCAGACCATCAATGTCGTCCTCCACCAAGCACCACAACATATCCGAGCTCCTCCCTCACAGCCGCAACATCATTTCCTCTCATCCCAGTTGTTTCCTTCTGTCACCCAAACAACCCACAAACACACGGTCTTCACCGTCAGCTGTATCAGGGTCTCCTCCATCCAGCACCGACCAGACTCGACAAAAGCCTAGTCGCCAGCGACCCCTTGGTCTTGCCGCCACCTAAAACAGAGAGGATTGGGAAAGCAAAAGAAAAGAACAAATCTGCAGAGAGGGAAGTAGACCCAAAACGGAGAAGAAGAGAAAGAAAAATAGATTGAAAACAAAGAAAAAAAATTAAAATCAACTGCCTGTGGTGTTTTCGATTGTTTTGCAGGTCACCGCTGGAGTAGGGAGACAGAGAAGAGGAAAACGTTTCCGATCCACCAATTTTATTGCCTTTATCGGCGGCGGCGGCGTGTGGAGCAACGCACCACCACTGTTCCTGCAGTTCCAGAAGGCTTCCCAGCACTGTTATGGATTTTTTGGGGGGTCTATTTTGTAATTTTTAAATTTTTTAATGTAATTTTTGTTTAGTTGTTGAATTTTTATAATTTGTAGTGTGTATGTATGTAAAAAAAAACATATAGTAAAAGTGAAGGTGTGTGTTTGTATACGTTTTATGGAAGTTTTATTTATTCATTTTATTTTATTTTATGATAAAATCGCAAAGGCAAAAGAAGAATTTAATATTTTGATTTGCTCACAATAAAGCATTACGAACTTATACGTAAGTCGTATTTCTAATATTCGATGAAAAAACAAAATTTTTAAAACTTCTTTAACACATCAAAACCACGAAGCAGCTTACCTCAGGTAGGGTGCGTTAGGGATGCTAATACCTTCCCTAACCACAACCAATCCCTTACCCGTGAATCTCTAACAAGACCAGCACACCCGGGTTTCCTATTCCCTCAATTAAATACTTGGTGGCAACTCCCAAGAACCAATCAAGCAAACAAAACATAACGAAAAATCACCAACGGACGCCACACAGGTGACGTGCGACAGGACACCACGCAGGTGACGTGCGACAGGACACAAACTTGACTTGAAGATACTTAAATATAATTTCATGTCATCAAGTCCTTATAGGATTTAATTTGGCATCACAAAAATAAATTTTCATTGCTGAATTTATTATCCAAAAAAATAATTTCATTTCTGAAATTAATACATAGTAAAAAACACCTCATGAAATTTTTTTATTATTATATATTTTGGTATTATCACTCAAAATCCTTTTAAATGGATAACATAAACTTGGTCAAATGATTTCTCAAACTTTGATTACACTAAAAGTCTATTGTCCTTTTTTAACCCAGTGGTAAACTTATTTTACACACATGAATCTTGTAATAAATTTTTTTTCTTCCAAAAATAGGTTACAGCCATTTTTAATAAAATTGAAAAACACTTTGAAAGTTCAAAACATCTAACTCCATTTTTATTAGTATGTGTAATGGCCATGTGTTGATTTTTCACATATAATTACCACTTTTTCACTTTATATGAACAACCTTACAAAACTTATGCTTTCTAACTATCTAATCTAAAAGCATTTATTATTTTCATAATCTTCTCAAATTTTTAAACTCTATTTGCATCAATCTTCTCTTTCATATTCTTGAGTTGTATTATATTTCATAAAGACTTGAGTTTAATCTATTGTGACATTGTCTTTATTAATTATAAAGTGTGAAAAACCCTTGTTATAGAAAAATCTATTATAAAAGTGTAAGCAGCACTTGAACCATTTAGAAAAATATTTGGTTGTGAGTCATTAGAAAGTTAAGATCTTGATATTTAAAAAAGATTGTGAGTGAAAAGTTTTTTAAGATGTGAAAAGATTAATATATTAGTAAGATAATGAATACTTGAACAATGGTTTAAGAAATAAAGTTGGTGATTACCTGAGCTACTAAAACTTTTGTATGTGTCTCTTCATCTTTATCTAATTTTATTTTTGTCATTCATATATATGATATTTATTGCCAAATTTTTAAGAGTTACAAGGATTGATTTTTAAAGTATCCAATCTTCAATGAAGACTTAATAATTCACATCATTTTTAGATGTTATTTTAGACTTTTATTACCAAACATTAAAAAAGAATTCACTTTCTCAAAATTTATTTTTCTAAAATTTACTTTCTAAAAAAATACTATTTTGCAGCAAATAAACTGCGCTAAAATATAACTGGACCAAGTGATTTTTCTAGTTCTTAAATCAGTATCTCGTTTTAGTTTTTGAAGTTAATTTCTTGTCAACAGCACCTCTAATGACAGCCATCACTTTCCTTCAACGGTCCCTTATAAGGAGGCCAACACTCTTCTCCCATCTCAGTGTAGATCCAGTTCTTGAGCCAAATTCAGTTTGAGCACAAACCTCAACAAAATAATTAATGGCGTCTAAATCTAATGAACAGATAGTGATGCTCCCGTTTTTGGCTCATGGCCATCTCATACCTTTTCTTGCTCTTGCAAGACAAATCCATCAAGCAACTGGTTTCAAAATATCCATTGCAAGCACCCCTCTTAACATCCAGTACCTTTCTTCCACCTTCAACTCCTCATCCGATGAACCAGAAAATGACCATATCCACCTCCTTGAGCTACCTTTTTGCAGTACTGATAATGACTTGCCTCCAAACACTGAAAACTCCGAGAACTTGTCTCTGGATTCGATTGGCAAACTTCTCTCTGCATCACTAAGTCTTAGGAAACCATTTCACAGCCTTGTATCTGATATTGCAGCTAAACAAGGTCACCCCCCACTTTGTATAATATCAGATGTTTTCCTTGGATGGGCAACTGAAGTTGCGAGCAGTCTGGGGACTGTGAATGTCACTTTCGCTACAAGTGGTGCTTATGGAACCTTGGCTTCCTCATCTCTTTGGCTCAATCTTCCTCATCGAGGTAGAAGTGATTCTGATGAGTTCCATTTGCCGGGATTTCCTGATAGCTGTCGCTTTCACATCAATCAGTTGCATCATTTCTTAAGAAATGCTGATGGCACTGATTCTTGGTCTAAGTTTTTTCAGTCACAGTTCTCACTTTCAATGCAATCTTTTGGGTGGTTGTGCAATACAGCTGAGGAATTTGAGCCTGGAGGATTGGAATGGTTGAGGAACTTTGTCAAACTTCCTGTCTGGGCTATAGGGCCTCTTCTGCCACCAATTGTCCTCAAGAATGATTATTCTTCTTTATCTGTAGCTGCATCAGGTATAAGCACAAGACGAGCTGGTAAAAAACTAGAGATTTCTATTGAGAAATGCATGGAATGGCTTGAATCGCACAGTCCAGCTTCGGTGCTCTATATTTCTTTTGGTTCTCAAAACAGGACAAGTCCCTCCCAGATGATGGAGTTAGCCATTGGGTTGGAAGAGAGTGCGAAACCTTTCATCTGGGTCATCAGGCCTCCTGTTGGTTTTGAACCAAAAAGTGAATTTAGAGCAGAATACCTACCAGAAGGATTTGAAGAAAGAATGGAGAAAAGAAAACAAGGTTTGTTGGTGAGGAACTGGGCGCCTCAATTGGAGATTTTGTCACACAAGTCCACAGGAGCATTCCTAAGCCACTGTGGGTGGAATTCAGTGTTGGAAAGCTTGAGCCAAGCTGTGCCAATTATAGGATGGCCTTTGGCCGCTGAACAGGCCTATAATTCCAAAATGCTGGTGGAGGAGATGGGTGTGAGTGTGGAGCTGACAAGAGGAGTGCAGGGCAGCATAGATTCGAAGGAGGTGAAGAGAGTGATAGGGTTGGTGATGGCCAAGAAAGGGAAGGGAGGTGATCTGAGGAGCAAGGCAATGGTGATTAAAGAACAGTTGAGGGCATCAGTGAGAGATGAAGGAGAAGACAAAGGATCTTCTGTTAAAGCTCTGGAATGATCTTATCAAGACCCTTCAATCAAAAGGGCAGACGATTAATAGTATCAGTTAACCGCATGATTGATCCTTTGTAATGAGGATTAATTAAGATGATAAACCTTCTTGTTTGTTGTTATTGCTTGCTTCAGTTTTACTATGTTCTTTATTCCCTTCTGTTACCAAGTATTGGAGCAAATTGATAATAATCATATGTTTTTTATTCCCTCTGTTACCAAGTTGGAGCAAATATAATTTCAAGCTGGCATATATAAAAAAAATTAAAAAAAAAAATGTTGGATTATTTACAGGATTATATTTGCTCATTTTCTTCATTTTGCTTCTTCTAAAAATTATATTTTACGTCATAAAGTTTATAATTTTACAACTCTTTACATCCTTACAATGACATATAAAAAAAAATCAACAACAAATATTGAATTATTTATAAAAGTGTTATCATATTTCATTTAATGATTAAAAAGCCTTGCAATATTAATATTATAACTTTTCCATTCAACTAAACAAAAACCATAGACACCATGGATGAGTTCTTCTTCCTCCATTTTCTTTTCAATCTCCAGCAAGTTCACATGAAATAATTGAAACCATTATTTTTATTTTTTTCTCTTTTCAATCTCCAGCAAGCCTAAAAGGGAGAAAGCATAGATCACAAAATCACTAGTTTTAGCCGAACACCACCATAGATCCAAGACAACGGCATAAACCATAGTTATTAAAATTAGACCGGGCCAGTAGATCGGCTTGGAACCTGCTCGACCCGATAGTTGGACTGGTCCAAGTAAGGCAAAATACCGGGATAAGAAAAAACCCGGCAAAACCTGGTTGAAATCTAGTTTTTTTTTTCAAATGTTTTTTTCCTAGCCAAAATTCCCATATATATTAGTTAACTCTTTTCAAAGTTCACTATTTAAATATTAGAATAAAGTTTTATTTTTTTTACTGTGGGATTTAAAGCACTTTAATATATATACTTTATATTTACAAGAAAAAAGTTATGTTTTTTTAATGTGAAATAAAAAACCTTTTTTAATTTGAATATTTCAACTTAAAAAGATAACATACTAACATAGTATATTTTCAAAGTGGGATACAAATCCTTTAGAAATAATTTTTTAAACTTTATTATTTACAAAATGTATAACATATATTCACATGGATTGTTTATTAATTTTTTCATATGAAATATTAGAACTTCAAATATATTTTATTTATTTATTTTTCTGGATTGATTCGGATCAATTTCTGATCGGGCTTGATAACTATGACATAAACATTCAAAGAAAAAAGAAGTAGAAAATGAAGTCGTTTTAAGAAAAATGAACAAAAAAACCTTGCTCTTGCTCTTGTTTCAAATAGTGGGAGAGAGTCATTTTTTCTCATCTCTCTCTTACACGCAAACAGATTACGTTCCAAAATCTAATTTCTTGATCCGGTTGTGCACAAATCTTGTAACTTAACAAATGCTAGAAAGTAGAAACCCTAAGACCAATAGCATGGACTTCTTCTCTTGCTACTTCTATTGTTTAGAAATCAAAATTGGCGAGACAAATTATAACATTGATGTTTTTGATATATTATATATGAGAGGATTTTGATTTTTTTTTTATGGGAGTTTAAAAACTAAATTGATTCATAAAATGTAATTTTCAAAAATAAAAAAAAAAAAAAATTATGGAATTGAGTGGCCGTTTGTTTACGCGGCTGCGGCAACTTTTAAAGCAAACTGCAGATGTTTGTTATTTGGTAATGCAGAACCACATTTTACTATTCACTTAAATTTAAATAAAACATGCGGCCGCAGTGGAGAGTGACTCCACTGTTCACGTGAACAGTGGAGTCACTCTACACAGTTCCGGTCGGACCAGGTCCTGTCCAAAGTTAAATGTATTGAATCGGGTTCGACCTAGTTAAAAAAAAATCAATTTTTAATTTTATTTTTAATTGTGTTTTATTCAATAAAAAATTATTGAATTATTTATAACATGTATAACATATATTCACATGGATTGTTTATTAATTTTTTCATATGAAATTTTAAAACTTCAAATATATTTTTTTATTTATTTTTCTGGGTTGATTCGGATCAATTCCTGATCCGGTTTAATAACTATAACATAAACATTCAAAGAAAAAAGAAGCAGAAAATGAAGTCGTTTCAAGAAAAATGAGCAAAAAACCTTGCTCTTGATGCTCTTGTTTCAAATAGTGGGAGAGAGTCATTTTTTTCTCATCTCTCTCTTACACGCAAACAGATTACGTTCCAAAATCTAATTTCTTGATCCGGTTGTGCCCAAATCTTGTAACTTAACAAATGCTAGAAAGTAGAAACCGTAAGACCAATAGCATGGACTTCTTCCCTTGCTACTTCTATTGTTTAGAAATCAAAATTGACAGACAAATTATAACATTGATGTTTTTGATATATTATATATGAGAGTATTTTGATTTTTTTTTATGGGAGTTTAAAAACTAAATTGATTCATAAAATGTAATTTTCAAAAAAAAAAAAATATTAAAATGTATGGAATTGAGTGGTTGTTTGTTTACGTGGCTACGACAGATTTTAAAGCAAACCACAGATGTTTGTTATTTGGTAATGCAAAACCACAGTTTACTGTTCACTTAAATTTATATAAAACATGCAGACGCAGTGGAGAGTGACTCCACTGTTCACGTGAACAGTGGAGTCACTCTCCACAGTTCCGGTCGGACTAGGTCCGGTCCAAAGTTAAATGTATTGAACCTGGTTCGACCTAGTTAAAAAAAAAAATCAACAAAAAATATTGAATTATTTATAAAAGTGTTATCATATTTCATTTAATGATTAAAAAGCCTTGCAATATTAATATTATAACTTTTCCATTAACTAAACAAAAACCATAGACACCATGGATAAGTTCTTCTTCCTCCATTTTCTTTTCAATCTCCAGCAAGTTCACATGAAATAATTGAAACCATTATTTTTATTTTTTTCACTTTTCAATCTCCAGCAAGCCAAAAAGGGAGAAAGCATAGATTACAAAATCACTAGTTTTAGCTGAACACCACTATAGATCCAAGACAACAGCATAAACCATAGTTATTAAAATTAGACAGGGCCGGCAGGCGACCTGGAACCTGCTCGACCCGATAGTTGGACTGGTCCAAGTAAGGCAAAATACCGGGATAAGAAAAAACCCGGAAAAACATAATTGACCTGTCAGGTTGACCCGTGACCCGGGCAACCAAGCAAAACCTGGTTGAAATCTAGTTTTTTTTTCAAATGTGTTTTTTTCCTAGCCAAAATTCCCATATATATATATATATATATATATATATATATATATATATATATTAGTTAACTCTTTTCTAAGTTCACTATTTAAATATTAGAAAAATATTTTATTTTTTTACTGTGGGATTTAAAGCACTTTAATATATATATTTTATATTCACAAGAAAAAAGTTATGTTTTTTTAATGTGGAATAAAAAACCTTTTTAATTTGAATATTTCAACTTAAAAAGATAACATACTAACATAGTATATTTTCAAAGTGGGATACAAATCCTTTAGAAATAATTTTTAAAACTTTATTATTTATAACATGTATAACATATATTCACATTGATTGTTTATTAATTTTTTTATATAAAATATTAAAACTTCAAATATATTTTTTTATTTATTTTTCTGGGTTGATTCGGATCAATTCCTGTTCGGGTTTGATAACTATGACATAAACATTCAAAGAAAAAAGAAGTAGAAAATGAAGTCATTTTAAGAAAAATGAACAAAAAACCTTGCTCTTGATGCTCTTGTTTCAAATAGTGGGAGAGAGTCATTTTTTTCTCATCTCTCTCTTACACGCAAACAGATTACGTTCCAAAATCTAATTTCTTGATCCGGTTGTGCACAAATCTTGTAACTTAACAAATGCTAGAAAGTAGAAATCCTAAGACCAATAGCATGGACTTCTTCCCTTGCTACTTCTATTGTTTAGAAATCAAAATTGACGAGACAAATTATAACATTGATGTTTTTTATATATTATATATGAGAGTATTTTGATTTTTTTATGGGAGTTTAAAAACTAAATTGATTCATAAAATGTAATTTTCAAATTAAAAAAATTAAAATGTATGGAATTGAGTGGCCGTTTGTTTACACGACTGCAGCAGCTTTTAAGGCAAACTGCAGATGTTTGTTATTTGGTAATGCAAAACCACAATTTACTATTCACTTAAATTTAAATAAAACATGCGGATGCAGTGGAGAATGACTGACTGCACTTTTCACATGAATATAGCTAAAATTTTACTGAATCCAATCCGACCAGAATTATGAAAAATGACTCCACTTTTCACGTGAACAATGGAGTTATTCTCCATAGGTTCGGTAGGACAGAATCCGGTAAAATTTCAGCTATCTACTTGAATGAGAAAGCAACCATAGGCAGCTTCATTTGCTGACACTGCCCCCAAGTCCTTTCATCTTAGCATTTTTTCATGAACACGCATTGGACAGCTTTTATGTCCTTTTAACTTGAAGTGCTGGGTAGAAAGGGAAAAAACAGCTTTAAGAAATCTACGTCAACTAATTAAATTTTAAAATTATTTTTAAAAAATTATTAATTTAAATTTTATAAATTTTAAAATCATTAAAAATTTACACAATCAAGAAACTAATCGATATATACATAAACTAGTATTATCAAAATAAAAAAAAATTAACTTGAAATTCACGACTAAATCAACCTAAGTTCGAAACAATCCAGTAAAAATTGTTGAATTTTTAAAAAATAAAATTTCAAAACAGCTTTATTATAATTTTTTTAAAAAAAATATTACCTCAATCTATTTAACAGACAGGAGCTATTACAAATTTATAATAATGAAACAGCCATCATGCTCCTCCAAGATTGTCCCCAACTGGCTTGCATACCACAAACAAATTATGAATGACGGCATGTCTGTTGACAACCTTGGCAGCAACGTATCAGAGTCTTGTGCTGTGTGTGCATTTCCCCCCTCTCAAATTCCATATTATAATTGGATTTTTGTTTTAAATAATGGACCTGTTTATGGGTGGACATCTTTTTCAGTGTTAGTTGAACCGATTACACTGTTTATAGGTGGTTGCGATCATCTACTAGCATGAAGATCCTTCAACCATCTAACTTGATGTTATCCTTGCTCTGATCAAACTGTCAGAATTCATTACTCAGACTCTTATAAATGGTGCCAGCGTCTGAATTCACTAGCTAGACTGTTGAAAATAGCGCCGGCCTCAGCCTCGACGGATGCAAAATCCCCTCCAAACCTTCCCGGTTCCGGCCTCAGCACCAACATGAATACTTTTCGTTGGAAGAGTGTGTGTGTGTGTGTGTGTGTGTGTTGCCTTGCTCTTCCCTCTTCAAGATGCATTTCAATTTCCAATTTCCATCAAGTCCGATAAAGAAAAACATTTGCATCAAAGCAAGTTCAGAATAGGATGAAGGCAGCAATTAAAGATTGGATATATGACGACGAGGACGAGGAGGAGGAGAATCAGAATTAAATAGCTACATAAATTTGCCCCACACACTTCCCTTCTCTTCAATTTACAATCAAGCTTACTAACATATCGGTTCACACCCCCACCTCCCTCTACATCACCACTTGACTTCAGTATCTTTCCAGTGTCCAGTGTATAATTTCCTACTCGAGACGATGCATTAGAGAGGTAAGAACAGAGAATGGATGCATTTCGATGATTACCAATCACAAAGCCACCACATAAAGCAGGAGGCTCGTTCCATCATTTTACTGATTGAACATGGTGGATGAATAACAAATGACCAGACGTCACTTCTCAGACTAACGATGGAACAAACCTCAGTGCTATTTCAAACTGCTGAAGCTACTGCCAAAAAGCTGAATCCAGATATAATATAAACGCAACTATAGTGCTATGAGTTTTTCCCTCTAGGTTTTGGTGACTGCCGAGGCTGCTGGTTATATGGAGATGCACGCACATCACTTAAGCTCCTCAGTGGTTGTCCGTTCCTTGTTATAAATCTAAGGTATACCATGAGGGACTTTCACCAGGTGCTGGTCCAAATACTATAATTAACTTGGCGAGTGATGAAGAGAAAGAGGAAAGGGAAGATTTTGTCAAACCATCCACTTAGAACCTGTTTGGTTACGTGGGAGCGTCCACGTTTCCTACGGCTCAATTGTTTCATGATGTTTGGTTAACAACTACCCACGTTTTCAAACTCTATGGGGCCCACACAAATTACGTTCCTAACACAGGATAAGCAAAAGCAACTCGTTGTTGCTGTTCAGAAAACGCTGCAACCTTTACCAAAAAAATAATTAGCCCTATTTGTCCTCAACATCACGGTCGTCTCCCCTCCTCCATGAGTGGTTTGTTTTTGCTGCAATATTCGCCTCCCTAAGCTCTCCTCCTCCACAGATCCCCTCTTCTCAAAAAATCAGTGCTCCTCTCTCGCTTAACACACACTGTCACATTCTTTTCATCCATTCTCTCACAAAGACCGTCACCAGTGTTAGCTGAGTGTAGATCAAGCCCATCTTCCACCGATCTACTGCCATGATGAACTCCTTTCGCGGTTGAAGAAGACATGCACTGGCCCAGGTAATTTTCTTCACACTTAACCTAAGAAAAATGTTTAGATCACGCCTTATCAACTAAAACAAACTGTTTTTCTAACCAAAATGTTCTCTTGCTGTGTGTTTTCTTTGCCAGAACCAAAAAGAGTATCGAAATCAGCCTCCTGGAAAGCTCAAGCACGAGCACCTTATCAATCTCTGTCTCGGTTGCACAAGAAAATTCAAGGCCAGTTGCTCTGTTTCGGTTCCACAAGTACTTTATATGTCTGATTCTCTTTTTACATGTGCTTTTGGCTCTGCGTGGTGTGAAACCATCAAAATTTGAACATTTCATTACACTGTTATGCATAGCTAGGCACAAATACATATGCTTTCGTGTTAAAGACTTTGGTTTTGATGTGGGTTTTTTATTTAAAATCGGAGCTAGCTGGTCATTACCTTCATTGTCTCTACTAAATTCGGTTTAGCATTAATATAATGATTCTTTGTTTTTGTTTTAAATTAGTAAATTCAATCAAGAAAAGGTTAATCATTGTTGTCAATGGAATGTTTGAAAAGAGTGGAGTATTACTTTATGTTAGCTAGAATTGCTGCAAAAAAAAAAATTGATCAACTAGAACAGGATAAAAATTATAGGATTTTGTCAAACATAAAGGATGTGATTGCGGAGTGTGGATTGTGAAAAGGGAATGGTCTTTGTTTTCTCAGGAAAGAAGAGAGCATAGGATTTTGCAATATATGGATATTGGTGTTGTGGAATTTAATAGTTTCTTTTTCACCGGTTTATTAGTTTATAGTGGCAATTTAAAGTTTTCGAGACAAGATTTTTGTGGTTGCAATCGTATAACATGAAGGGAAGTTTCAAAGTTTTAAGAGGGGATGACAAAAGTTCTGGTTTATAATGTATATATGAAGGGAGAAGATTGTGTGGGGATTTTGTTTGCAAGGAAAGGGAGAGGGTGCGTTAAATCTGTTGGTTTTTTCTTGTGTTTGTACTTTCTATGCTTGTAAATAGTCTTCATTCACAGGTCAAAGGAGTGACATATAAGCTTTCTTTTGTAGAATATAAACTGAAAGTTTTCTTTGTCTAAACTTCTGCCAACAATAATGTTATATACATCACATATTAATATATTATCATTATCTTCATTGGCATTCAAATTGAAGAAATATTAGTAATACTAGGCAATGCAAACATTGGCTTGTTGAAACATTAATGGAAATAAGCCTAACAATTACAATGTTAAGCTGATTATGTTAAGTCTATGTTCTTAATTTGCATTTTGTATTTGAGGTTGCGATTTATTAATTAAGATAGATTGTGCATTACATGTCCTTTACATTGTCTCTAGGAAATTAACTTGTTAATTGTATATTAGACAAAATATTTTAACTGAGAACATGGACAGTTCTCAATCACAAGATAAGGCTTGTTGGACTAGAGAGATGTTGTATGCTTTTTGTGACATCTATCACAAGTATTAAAGCAATTGACCAAGGTATGCGACCCAACATACATTTCGACAAAGTTGGGTGGAAATATGTTATGAATTGCTTTAAGGATCAAACTGATCATGCATTAACGAAAGCACAATTAAAGAATAAGTGGGATGGAATTAAAAAAGATTAGAGAATATGGAAAAGGTTGATTTCCAAAACAGGAGTAGGATGGAGTGCCGAACTTGGAACAATTGTGGCTCCTGATGAATGGTGGAAAGCTAAAAACCAGGTCCGTTTTTTTCAGTATGTTTACAGCTGTAATAAACTATTTGCTTGCGTGTTTTTACATCAAATTTTATGCATTTTTATCTTCATTGTCCCTTACTGTAGGAGATACGCGGGGTAAGAAAGTTTAGGCATGCTGGCATCGATCCAACATTGTGTTGTAAATATGATATCATGTTTACAAACACTGTTGCTACCGATCAGTATGCTTGGGCTCCATCACAAGGTCTGAATTTTGATGAAGATGGTGTCGGTCAAAGGCAAACTAACGCAGTTCATGAGGACCCTCATCTTGAGGAAGGTAGTGGAGATTTTGAGGAGGATGGTCTTCCAAATTTTGTTGTTGATGTCAATAATATGGTGGCTGGTGTCAATTTTGCCAATAGCACAAGCAATCCCACTGGTAGTAGTGGGAAGAGAAAAGGTATGCAACAAAGTTCCCAATAAAATGAGAAAAAAAAGGGGTGTCGGAAGGGGATCACAATTGTTTTCGCGATTAGATAAGTTAGTGGATAGTGTGTCTACCAAGAGTGAATGCACGTCAAGTGTTTTGGATAAAAAAAGGTTGTAGCATAGAAGAGGTGATGAAGGAGTTTCACTTTATTGATGAAGTGGTGTTCAAAAGTGAGTTGTATTGTTTTGCAACTGAGTTTTTTATGGTTAGAAATAGGAGGGAAATGTGGGCAGCAATTGGTGATATGGACCGAAAATTTCAATGGCTGAAATGAATGTTTGAGCGAAGGGCAAACTACCAACCTTGAAGTAAGTTTACATTTGATATATGAAAAACTTACAGTTATGTATGTTATTGTGTGTTGTATGTTGCAGCAATTAAATTTTGTTTTGTTTTATATGTTTTGGTAATTATTGCATTCATTTTATATTTGAAGTGTTTTTCAATGTTTAGCACACTTATCATGTTTGGTTTGTATACCAATAAGCAGTTAACATATTGTATGTTTATGTATTTTTTCGCAGTTAACAGTCCACAAAAAGGTGAGGTTCATGAGGTGTTGCTGCAGCTGTAGAATTGCGAAATGGTTGATGCAAACGATTATGCCTTTGCTGTTTTTCCCAGGTTTCTTAACTTGTAACGTAGCAAATGTTGAGCACTTCCTTTGTATTTGTAGTTGTAGTGTAATTGATTATGTTTGAGATGTTTTTAACAGCTATTGTTGTACCTTTTACAAGTTATTATTGTAGGTTTCATGTTGACTTCTTTAGACTAGTTTGAATGGCTGGAAAACTCTGTGTTTAGTTTGCTTTTTCAGCCTTGAATTTCTTATTGTAACTTAACGGATTGCATTGTTTTTTATGAGTTGAATGGCTACTGATTCGTTGAATGTATATTGAGTTGAAAGGCAGTTAATGCTGTGAAGTATTGTTCCTTACTTGAATGTTTGATAGTGGGTTGAATGGGAGTTGCTGGGTTGAATGGTTGGTAATGGTACAAATACAGGTTTGCTGATGAGTATGGCAGTAAATATATATTGGTTTGTGATGTGCATGTGTTTCTATTTAAAATGCATTATCAGTCCAAAGCATTTTCATTGGCTAGACACAAATTTTACAAGCATTCCCACATGTATTGAGGGCTGTTTCAGGAGGTTTTATGTCTGTTTTTACACTGCAACGTCAAGTTCATTGACTTTAGAAGGTTAGTTGTTGATTTTAGGGATGCTTTTTAGTTAATAAAGCTTTATCTTTATGTTTTGTTACCAAATTTAGGTGGTAAATGATTTTATGGCTGTTGCTATTGTCAATAAAACAAGTGCATTTATGTTTTTTGCAAAATGGCAGCTGTTATTGTCTATACCCGTATTGCTTTGGGAAAGGTATCAACTTAAAATCACTTGTATACCCTGTTAAGCATCACTGGATGCTTTACTTTTGGTGTGGTCTGTTTCCATCTTAATTCTTGTGAGGTGTGTGGCTTGGTGAAGCTTGTCTACTGGTCTGTTGTGTAGGATAGGAATTGTATCCACTTCATATGCATATTAATTAACACATTATATTTTTAATCCTATTTTGTTTAATTTTTATTAGGGATTGCTGCAAGTTAGATGTTACAAATAATGTTGATGTCGCCATTAATGTTAAAAATATTGTACACAAATTACGCAAAAAAAATTGTCATGTTACCGTTACGTTGCATGTTGAAAATTACAATTATTGTTGTGTTCAAAAATATTGGATGAGTTATGTATAATTTAAAGATGTTCGATATGTAGCGCTTGATCGAACATAAATGTTTTGTGTTAAGACCACCATTAACGACACAAAAATTCAAAACAAATTATTCAATGAACATGTATTTTGTACCGGTACGCTCCAGGTTGAAAATGGATATTAATTTTTGTTTGTAGATATGGATGCAAATTGGTTTAATGCGCTTTTTGATGACCATTATAAAAATGTTATGAATAATGTTGGTCGGTATGTGTCTGATGGGTTTGCTGGTACAAGTTCTGTAAGTGGTTTTGGAGGTAGTTTTGGTAATGGTTATGCGAACTATAATAGTGGGGTTCAGAACGACGACCTAAATCAACAGGATGACGATGACGGTGGCGATTTATTTTGGCATAGAGAATGTGATCGCACTAAATTAGTCATTTGCACTACTGGAGCACTGGCTTTGTATTAAAATACGTATATTTATAAAGAGCCATGTATGGATTCATACAACACTGGCATGCGATGGTTGATTGAAATTTTAAATGGGCATTGGACCCGTTGTGTGAACATGTTTCGGATGGATGCTGACACATTGAAGAGTTTGGCTTTTAAGTTGGAAACGATATACGGGTTGAAACCGTCTAGACAGATGAGTGTTATTGGGAAATTAGGAATGTTTCTCTACACTTTAGCTCTCGGTGCGTCGAATAAGGAAGTACAGGAGCATTTTCAGCATTCAGGTGAAACCATTTCCAGAAATTTCAACAAGGTTCTTCGTTCTGTGTGCTTGCTAGCAGCTGATTTAATAAGACCAGTAGATCCATAATTCACAACAACACCATTGAAAATTGAAATGAATCCGAGATACATGCCCTATTTCAGGGTAAGCAATACTATTTACAAGTAGTTAAATATTTCAAAAGGTTATAATCAAATATTTACGTGCAATTAAATTGATTCAGCAACAAATTTTTTGTTTTTGTAGAATTGCATTGGGGCGGATGATGGAACACATGTACGTGCATGTGTTTCACAAGAAAATCAAATACCATTTATTGGTAGAAAAGGTATACCGACGCAAAATATAATGGCAGCATGTAGCTTTGACATGCAATTTATATTTGTTTGGGCTGGGTGGGAAGGTAGTGCTCTTGATACAAGAATATTTTATGAGGCGATTGGAAATACAAACATACAATTTCCGCGGCCACCGGAAGGTAGATTTTCTTTTAAAAAAATATGTTTGTTGTTCAGCTGGTCTAATTTGTTTTCTATGAAGTTTTGTGTAAGCGTTAAACAATTCTGACATTTGTGCAGGGAAGTATTATCTCATTGATTCGGGATATCCGAATGAGTATGGTTATTTGGGTCCATTTAGAGGGGAAAGATTTCATCTTCCAGAATTTCATCGACGAGGACAACCCCGGAGTTGTGAGGAAGTATTTAACCGAGTACATTCATCATTACGATGTGTAATCGAACGTACATTTGGAGTGTGGAAGAAAACTTGGCGAATCTTGCAAACCATGCTTGAGTTTCCTTACAAATCACATGTTAAAATTGTTGTCGCATCAATGGCGCTGCACAACTATATTTGACGAAAGTTGGGCCAAAATGTTGCATTCAACAAGTTTGGTAGCCACCCTGATTTCGTTCCTCCAGATACTTTTCCCGATGTCGTTCCACAATCACAAACAAGTGCACACCAGAGGGCGTCATGTATGGATTATATTCGTGATGGCATTGCAAATAGTTTGATGGGGCAATAATGTTTAATTGTAATAACAAAGCATGCTTTTATTATTTTGCCGGTATTTATGTGGAAAAAATGTTTTATTTCCTCTTAACACAAAGAATTATTTTATTTATGTCATTTTTAGTCATTTTGGGTACAAAAGCAACCGCAACCACAGTTTAACCAAACATGTTTTCAACCACAATAAAGTCAAACCACACTTTTAACCAAACACTCAAAATATATACACAAACCACAAAAAAGTGCTTTTTAAAAAAATCACTTTTTTCCAACCGCCACCACAACAATTGCAGCAAAAACAAACACACTCTTAGAGTGGCCTAACCATCTCATGCATTTATTTCATATGCTTTTATATCCATTTAAACTTATGAATTTCTATTTGGTTATGTAATATTGTGGATCTCTTTCCTCCCTTTTTGATGTGCCAAAGGGGGAGCAAAATGGATTGTGATGCATGCATATTATTTTTTAAGTTCATTTATTATATGCAAGAATTTAATTATGGAAGTTGGCTTATTATATGCATGAATTTAATTATGGTATTTTTTGTTTTATTGATAGCATGTAATTGAGATTTTATGGTAGCATTTTTTATTTGTTGGCATATCTTTAAACATTGGTAGGGGGAGCTTCAAATATTTGAGATACATCTTGTTTGGGATTGGAGTATATTATTGGATAATATATCATCTTTATTTTCTTATTGCACAAATTTGTTTGTCATCATAAAAACAAAAAGAGAGATTGTTAGCCTAAAGGTCTTTTAACACCTATGGATTAATGATTTTGATGACAACAAAACATTAGTGAATTTAATATGTATGTCATAAGCTTGAATGTTGTAGAAATTTTCTATGTGAAATGGAAGCAATATGGACTCATTGGACGTGTTACTACCCAATTTTTTACCCATGTTTTGATAAAAAATTTTTTTTAAAAATTCAAAAATAGAGAAAAACAATGAAAATCCAAAAAATATGTTTTTTTAATATATTTTCGTCAATTTTAGCATCATCTCAAAAGAATTTAAATTTCAAAGATCTTGGGAACGCGTTTGAATTTTAACGTGTTATTTTTAAAAAATCACTGATTTTCCTCATTCGAGGCAATGTTGATAAGAAAAAATCAAAATTTACAAAAAAAAGAAGTTAAGGGACCAAGTTTGGAAACCTAACAATATTTTTTCCTATAAATACTGGTCTTTAACACACACAAAAGTAGGAGGGGGGCAATTTTGAAACAAAAAAAGAGAGACACAATAAACCCTAAAAAACCTATCTCTACCCACACCAGCCGCCCGACCCATTCGGTTGGCTGCTCTCTTTTCTCCAGCCAAAAAGCCATCGCCCCCCTTCTTTCTCTGGTCTCCCCTCCCAGACCCATACAGACCTGGCCACAACTCCCACCCTTCCTCTGATCTGCCTCCCACCAAAGACCAACCCCGAAACAACTATTAATTCAGCCTTACAGAGAGGCATCCCCATCTTCTTCCCACATTACCTCTCGTCTTCAACCTTCAGCAAAGAAACCTTCCCCTCAGTAGTGTCTTCTTCTCCTTCATACCACCAACGTCGGCCTCCACCAAACACCACAATAGCAGCCGATCTCCTCCCTCACAGCCCCAACATCATTTACTTTCCATCCCAGCCATTTCCTTCTCTCACCCAAACAACCCACAGTCTTCACCGTTAGCTGTATCAGCGTCTCCTCCATTCAGCACCGTAGACCATTTGGTCTTGTCGCCACCTGAAACAGAGACGATTGGGAAAGCAAAAGAAAAGAATAGATCTGCAGAGAGGGAAGCAGACCCAAAACAGAGAAGAAGAGAAAGAAAAAAAAAAGATTGAAAACAAAGAAAAAAAATTAAAACCAACTGGCTGCGGTGTTTTCGGTTGTTTTGCAAGTCACTGCTAGTGTAGGGAGATAGAGAAGAGGAAAATGTTCCCGATCCACCAGTTTTATTGCCAGTGGCGAAGGCATGTGGAGCAACATGCCACCACTGTTTCAGCACTATTCCTGCGGTTCTAGAAGGCTTCCCAGCACTGTTATGAATTTTTTAGGGGGTCTATTTTGTAATTTTTAAATTGTTTAGTGTAATTTTTTTTTAGTTGTTGAATTTTTATAATTTGTAGTGTGTATGTATGTAAAAAATAGGGGAAAAAAAGAAAAAATATAGTAAAAGTGAAGGTGTGTGTTGGTATTCGTTTTATGGATGTTTTATTTATTCATTTTATTTTATTTTATGATAAAATCAAAAAGGAAAAAGAAGAATTTAATATTTTGATTTGCTCACGATAAAGGATTACGAACTTATATGTAAGTTGTATTTCTAATATTCGATGAAAAGATAAATTTTTTAAAAACTTCTTTAACACATCAAAGCCACGAAGCAGCTTACCTCAGGTAAGGTGCGTTAGGGGTGCTAATACCTTCTCTAACCACAACCAGTCCCTTACCCATGAATCTCTAACAAGACCACCACACCTGGGTTTCCTAGTAGCCCTCAATTAAATACTAGGTGGTGACTTCCAAGAACCAATCAAGCAAACAAAACATAACAAAAAATCGCCAGTCAACGTCGCGCGGCTGACATACGACAGAATGGCGACTCCGCTGGGGAAGGTACTGTTTCTGACAAAATTGGACTAAGCTTTGTGTATTTGATGTGTTTATGTTTTTTCTTTTTTGTCTATTTTTTGTTAATGTATTTTTCATGCATTTTGTAGAATTGTTTCATGCATCACATGTCTTTATTTTTGAAAGCACACACAAGCTTTTAGATTAGTGGGGATTTAGCGATCTGCCCTATAACTATTGGTCAAGGTTCAGATGATTGAAACACCCAACTCATATCTGAGTGCCTTCTTGGTAATGGTGGGTATACGTACCTTAACCATTTCTTGCAACGCCCCTATATTGTCTTTATGAAGATCATCACTGAGCAGATATAAGACCCTTTTGAGACCAGATAGAAAACCTACCCATGTTCACATAATGAATAGAACTTGTCCTTAGGTTGTATGTGCTATTTTTTTTTTTTTTTCATCAGGGCAAACCCTTTTTGAAGCATCTTGAACTCAAGACTTGTAGGTGACACAATGGTCGTCACTCAAAAATTTTTCATTGTAGAGCTTAGGCAAGAATCACGATCCTTATATCATCATACAAGAGTTACAACCATATGTCACCCCTCAAAGGGCGAGTTCATCATATAGATTACATGCTCATACATTTATCATGCATGCACCGGGATGAAAAGTAGGTTCCCTCACCTGAGATCTACTATATTGGACTGAGAAAAGTTGGAAAATAAAGAATGGGTCCGATAAGGCTCTTTGTCAAAAGGAAATTGAGAGCATCAAATGTGAAGTAACTATACTCTTTGATCTGTTTGAACAAGTGTTGAACTTCAAGAGTGAAAATTGAATGTCTGCACAGCCTCCTGTAGAAGCACTGTCAATCCATGTCCCACACAAGAAAAATATAATTGACTTTTCTCCACAGCACTCTATCAGTAGATGCCATAAACACTGAAGTGGCACCACTTCTCCTTCATTTTAGTCATGAAAAGCA
Organism: Populus alba; assembly: GCF_005239225.2. Classification (NCBI taxonomy): domain Eukaryota; kingdom Viridiplantae; phylum Streptophyta; class Magnoliopsida; order Malpighiales; family Salicaceae; genus Populus; species Populus alba. Next base: position 11,643,182 of record NC_133300.1, on the reverse strand, counting down.
TCAACGCCTTCAATAATCAATGAAAGATAATCTCTTTTCTTGTTTAATTGCACTGTTAATTGTTCGCCGACTCCATATTTTTCAATGGCATCCAATAGCTATCAGCTTTTCACGCCATAAGCAGAGGCCTTCTTTCTTGCCATATCTGCTGTGAACTCCATTCCAATCCAGCAACACAGGATGTTGGTATGAAAAACATGGCTTTACATTGAACTTCAATGTAGCAGACCTCTCTCAACAGAGATCTATTTGTGGATCTGCCAGTGAGGAATCCAAGAAGGAATGAAGTAGTTTAAGATCATTTTCTCCTTACCAGTGTTAGAATTAAAACACAGAAGTAGCGAGAAGAGACATGACTAAACTGAAAAATATGAAGAAGACTGAAACTTTAATAAAGCAGAACTCCCTTTTTGGTGCTTGTTTGTTACACCACCAGTGAGGAATTAAAGAGGAGAATAAGAGTTTAGATTCATTAGTTTCTCTTATAGTAGAGACAATACATGATTCCATATGTTGGCAGCGGTGGTGCTGCGTGCTACCAAGATTACCTAGCTGTTGGGAGGTTCCAAAAAATCCCTCAGACAACCATAACAACATTGCGAGATTGACATAATGCGGCTGTGAGGATTGCCGAAGGAATTAAGCAAGCTATGAAGATGGAAAATATTGAAGGTTATATCATGGGTGCCAGAACAATGATGAGAGTTGAGTCAGAAGATGATCCTGAAAGGGGTATAATCCAGACAAGAGATATGAAAATATCATGGTGGGGGTCTTGGACCATTCATTTGAGTAGTTTTGCAAAATTTTTAAGAATCGAGATCGGATGATGGTGAGCAGGAAGCAAGTTGAGTTTGTGAAAGATGATATCATCAACCGTATTGTCACAGAACATCCTCAGATTGACAAAAGATCGAAAATGCCTTGGCCAAGCACAAATATTGCTAGAAAAGTTGATCCAAGAATGGTGTTGAATTGTCAATCATTTTGTTATGGATTTTTTCCCTTCTGCATTTTGTTTTGGGATCACACCTCAACCTTGAACGAAACATGTCTTTTCTTTGTCTTCCTGTTGTTTTGAAAATCAAGAGATGTTTTTTTTTCAAAGGACCAGTATTTTGACAAAATATTTTTGATCAAACTCCAACATGAAAAAATAAGGCTAGCCAATCCTAAAATGGTTAAAAAGTGTTTGATTGCAGAAATGACTCGATATTTGTTAAAATGACAAGATAAACAATAGGAGGTGACCAGACAAATTTTGAATTCACAGTTGAAATTAAACCAATACCATGTAGCTAAATTTTAGCAAGTATGCATAATGACATGTAATGGATTCAGTAGTTATGGACTCGTGAATCATGATTCTTACAAGTCCAAATCATTACACTGGATGAGATCAAAATTTATCGGTTTCTAACTAACCTTGCTTGAAATGAGAAAAGGCCATTCTTGTTCATCCCTTCACTTTCTAAAGATATATATCCCTTACAATCTATTTGAGCCTGATATAATATTTCTTTTTTAAAAGAAACCCTGACTAGGATCACACCCCACACTAGGGCAAATAAAGATATTTTTTTTAGTAAAGATGAAGACAATGTGTTAGAATCAATGGATAAGGGGAAGTCTAAGAAGAAAAATCCAACAATTGAGAAAAGACTAAAAGAAAAAAAAACAGAGACTGGGGCATGTAAGAAAACTTTGAGGAAGGCTATGAGAAAAAAGAAAGAAAATATAATATATATAGTATATAGTAAAAATTGCAAACACTTAAAGGCAAGTCAAAGATTAAGGAAGAAGAAGCCTATTCTAGCCTAGGAAGGGCAAACGAAGTTTCAATCAAAGAAAGAGACAATGAATACCAAAAGTCAATACCAGAAAAAAAAAATTACTAAGTTGCAACGGTGTCTTTTTGGAAATCAATGATAAAGTCTCTAATGATTAGATTGATTATTCATCAAAGAAGAAGTTGAATTTGCTTTATGACCATCTTAAGAGAATTCTGACCTTTGAGGTTAACAAGGTTATATGTCACTTTCTCTACAAAGACAACAAGAGAAGAAAGTTGATGAATAGTTGATTTGATCCTAGGTCCTTAAAACCCTCAAACACCTTTTGAGCCTGTGAATTTCCTTTCTTTCTAACCATGAACCATAACCTGCATTACGTACTTTAAAAGCCATTTTCGATCAAGTAAGCAATCTGAACCCATAAATGGCGCTCTCAAAACTGGAAGAGCTTTTCTATAGGGGCTCGTGACTTCATGAATTAAGCTATTGATTATTATGCATGTTGATAAAATTGGTGCTAAGAAAAGAAAACAATCTTTCTTGATAAGTCCTCAAGTTTTGACTTGAGCCTTTTTGTTTTCTTTGAAATTTACAGAAGGTCACCTTATTCATAGACCATCAAATGATATACCCAAGATCAAATATTGAAAACTGACACAAAGAACCATGGAAAAAGCCATTTTAATCTTACAACGGGTCAATTTCTGTTTTCGAAATACAAGACGATTAAAGGAATATATTGAATGACGTGTGCTTGGGTTTTTGACCAAGAAAGCATGATTTTCGAAAGATCTTTTCCAAAACTAATATCTCTCTAATTTCATTTCAACAATTAGACTTGAATAGACATGAAATTTAAAATATGAGATTTGATTCCAGAACAAAGAAGAACATCGATTGAGTTTGTGAAATACTCGACAAAAATAACATCAACTCTTCTCAACACTCTTTGAAAAGTTGAGCCACCTGGGGGCAATACAATAAACCCTAAAAAGAAAAAAAACCAGCAGTATTCAGATCAGCTGGGGGGCAATGAAAGATGATTAAATGATGAATCAATAAACTAATGATAATGGTGTTCAAAGAAAGATAATTAGATGAATGAGCACATTCAGATCACACCAGGGGCAATATTGTTCAAAAACATTCCATGATCTAGTGAACTCAAGCAGCAATTGAAAACAACACTGCACTTGAGGGAAAACTTCGTATCTTCATCTTGGGGTTACCCTTTGAAATATGGCTATGAAAGATGTTATCGCACAGTTGCATTTAAATGAATATCAGAAAGATGCACACCACCAAAACTGACTATAGGACCATCTGTTTTAAAGCTTAAAGGTGCACTTCATCGCATGAATATTGGTGAACATCATTGATGCTGCTAATGCATTTCTTTTCACAATCAGATTCGATAAGATGAGAGAACTCCATGGAGAAGAACATTGAGCTTACAACGATGGGCCTTCTACTGTAAGCTATGAGATGCATGTCTGGACGACTAGATAGTTTCCAAAAAGACTAATGATAACATATATTTGAAGAGTATTGTTTTAGCTTGAGGCAAGTTTATGACTGATTGACAATCTTGATGAGTGTTGGCACTATGCGCACAATCAATGAGAGAATAATTCTCAAGATAATCCAAAAGATGAATGATCGGTTAAGCTCATTCATGATGAATCAAGCAACACCATAATTGGGGGCACACTCATGCTTGATAAACAACAAGAGGAGTAATCATCGTGGATAGCCCAGGATAGGCACGACACTTACAGCTCAGTGGATGGCTAGCACACGAATAAGCCGGTAAATTAGAAGGACAAAGAAGGCTTTGGAATGCAAACGAAGGCACCTTATGACGATGGAGCATCAAAGAAAGGAGACCTATATTCCAAATTAGGTAAGAAAGCATGCATGTCATCTAGCCTCAAAACATTTCACAATTCTTTTTGAATTGTTATAGGAAAAATCCTCAATGAGGTCCAGCAAGATTGTGGAAAAAAAAAAAAAAGCATTGTGTTGATGATAACAAAGAATCAGTTTTGATCGTGGAAAAAAAGAAGATGAGATGAACCCTACCATTAGGAAAATCTCAAAGAAAAGAAAAGATCAACCCTGCAATCAGGAAGCCCCGAGTTTTCAAATCCTACGATCAGGAATTATCAGGAAGCACCAAGTTTTCCAGCCCTTCTCCTGTCATCCCTTCATGACTTTGCCAGGTAAGTCCTATTTTTCACACTTGTCAAACCATAATCTTTCATTTGGGTTGATCACTCATAACAATGAGACCACTTTATATTTTTTTTCATCTTCCACCTGGGTAGGTTACCCTTCAGAATGAGACCGTTTTTCATATTTTTCTACCTGAGTAGGTCACCCATTATAATGAGACCACACTTCACATTTTTTTTCCATCTGGGTAAGTCACCCATTACAATGAGACCACACTTCAAATTTTTTTCATCTTCCATTTGGGTAGGTCACCCATCATAATGAGACCGTTTTTCACATTCTTTCATCTGGGTAGATCACCCATTACAATGAGACCACTTTTTACACATTATTTTTTTTTTGGTTAAATGAGGTCACCAGATGGGATCTCATGTAGCTTTGGTTAAAGAAAATCGCCAGCTGGAATTTTAGGTTGACCGAGCTGCACACATTCTTTGGTTTTGGTTTAATGAGGTCGCCAAATGGGATCTCATGTAGCTTTGGTTAAAGGGAATCGCCAGATAGGATTTCAGGTTGACCGAGCCCACATATTTTTTGGTTTTAGTTAAATGAAGTTGCCAAATGGGATCTCAGGTAGCTTTGGTTAAAGGGAATTGCCAGATGGGATTTCAAGTTTACCGAGCTACACATATTTTTTTTGTTCTAGTTGAATGAGGTTGCCAGATGGGATCTCGAGTAGCTTTGGTTAAAAGGAATTGCTAGATGGGATTTTAAGTTGACCGAGTTGCACACATTCTTTGGTTTGGTTTAATAAGGTCACCAAATGAGATCTCATGTAGCTTTGGTTAAAGGGAATCACCAGATGGAATTTCAGATTGACTAAGTTACACACATTTCTTTGGTTCTAGTTATAAAAGAGGTCGCTAGATGGGATTTCAGTTAGCTTTGGTTAAAGGGAATCGCCAGATGGGATTTTAGGTTGATAGAGCTACAAATGTTTTTGGGTTTGCTTAAATGAGGTCGCCAGATGGGATCTTAGGTTAACGGGGAAAAAAATGAGAGAAAAAAAAACAGAGAGAGAAAGAGAGAAAGAAAGAAAGAAAGAAAAGAAAAAGGAAAAAGTGAAGTCTTTAGATTAATGGATATTGAGCGCAAGTTAAGAAGACAGGAAGACAAGTTTTCTTTACAAAGCTATGCAAAACATTGAGGAGTTTTGCTTCGTAAGCATTGTAAAAAGGGGGCAGCTGTTGCTACCTAATTTTTGACCCATGTTTTGATAAATTCTCAAAAAAATCCAAAATTAGAGAAAAACAACGAAAATCCAAAAAATATGTGTTTTTAATATATTTTCATCATTTTTAACATCGTCTTAAAATAATTTAAATTTCAAAAGATCTTGGGAACACGTTCGACTTTTAACGCGTTATTTTTAAAAAATCATTGATTTTCCTTATTCGAGGCAATGTTGATAAGAAAAAATCAAAATTTACAAAAAAAGAAGTTGAGGGACCAAGTTTGGAAACCTAACAATATTTTTGCCTATAAATACTGGTCTTCAACACACACAAAAGTGGGAGGGGGGCAATTTTGAAACAAAAAAAGAGAGACACAATAAACCCTAAAAAACCTATCTTTACCCACACTAGCCACCCTGGCCACTCTCTTTTCTCCAACCAAAGCCACCGCCCCCCTTCTTCCTCTGGTCTCCCCTCCCAGACCCATACAGACCCAGCCACAACTCCATCCCTTTCTCCGATCTGCCTCCCACCGAATACTAACCCCGAAACAGCTGTTAATTCAGCCTTACAAAGAGGCGTCCCCTTCTCCTTCCCACATTACCTCTCATCTTCAACCTTCAGCATCAAAGCCTTCCCCTCAGCAGCGTCTTCTTCTCCTTCAGACCATCAATGTCGTCCTCCACCAAGCACCACAACATATCCGAGCTCCTCCCTCACAGCCGCAACATCATTTCCTCTCATCCCAGTTGTTTCCTTCTGTCACCCAAACAACCCACAAACACACGGTCTTCACCGTCAGCTGTATCAGGGTCTCCTCCATCCAGCACCGACCAGACTCGACAAAAGCCTAGTCGCCAGCGACCCCTTGGTCTTGCCGCCACCTAAAACAGAGAGGATTGGGAAAGCAAAAGAAAAGAACAAATCTGCAGAGAGGGAAGTAGACCCAAAACGGAGAAGAAGAGAAAGAAAAATAGATTGAAAACAAAGAAAAAAAATTAAAATCAATTGCCTGTGGTGTTTTCGATTGTTTTGCAGGTCACCGCTGGAGTAGGGAGACAGAGAAGAGGAAAACGTTTCCGATCCACCAATTTTATTGCCTTTATCGGCGGCGGCGGCGTGTGGAGCAACGCACCACCACTGTTCCTGCAGTTCCAGAAGGCTTCCCAGCACTGTTATGGATTTTTTGGGGGGTCTATTTTGTAATTTTTAAATTTTTTAATGTAATTTTTGTTTAGTTGTTGAATTTTTATAATTTGTAGTGTGTATGTATGTAAAAAAAAACATATAGTAAAAGTGAAGGTGTGTGTTTGTATACGTTTTATGGAAGTTTTATTTATTCATTTTATTTTATTTTATGATAAAATCGCAAAGGCAAAAGAAGAATTTAATATTTTGATTTGCTCACAATAAAGCATTACGAACTTATACGTAAGTCGTATTTCTAATATTCGATGAAAAAACAAAATTTTTAAAACTTCTTTAACACATCAAAACCACGAAGCAGCTTACCTCAGGTAGGGTGCGTTAGGGATGCTAATATCTTCCCTAACCACAACCAATCCCTTACCCGTGAATCTCTAACAAGACCAGCACACCCGGGTTTCCTATTCCCTCAATTAAATACTTGGTGGCAACTCCCAAGAACCAATCAAGCAAACAAAACATAACGAAAAATCACCAACGGACGCCACACAGGTGACGTGCGACAAGACACCACGCAGGTGACGTGCGACGGGACGCAAACTTGACTTGAAGATACTTAAATATAATTTCATGTCATCAAGTCCTTATAGGATTTAATTTGGCATCACAAAAATAAATTTTCATTGCTGAATTTATTATCCAAAAAAATAATTTCATTTCTGAAATTAATACATAGTAAAAAACACCTCATGAAATTTTTTTATTATTATATATTTTGGTATTATCACTCAAAATCCTTTTAAATGGATAACATAAACTTGGTCAAATGATTTCTCAAACTTTGATTACACTAAAAGTCTATTGTCCTTTTTTAACCCAGTGGTAAACTTATTTTACACACATGAATCTTGTAATAAATTTTTTTTCTTCCAAAAATAGGTTATAGCCATTTTTAATAAAATTGAAAAACACTTTGAAAGTTCAAAACATCTAACTCCATTTTTATTAGTATGTGTAATGGCCATGTGTTGATTTTTCACATATAATTACCACTTTTTCACTTTATATGAACAACCTTACAAAACTTATGCTTTCTAACTATCTAATCTAAAAGCATTTATTATTTTCATAATCTTCTCAAATTTTTAAACTCTATTTGCATCAATCTTCTCTTTCATATTCTTGAGTTGTATTATATTTCATAAAGACTTGAGTTTAATCTATTGTGACATTGTCTTTATTAATTATAAAGTGTGAAAAACCCTTGTTATAGAAAAATCTATTATAAAAGTGTAAGCAGCACTTGAACCATTTAGAAAAATATTTGGTTGTGAGTCATTAGAAAGTTAAGATCTTGATATTTAAAAAAGATTGTGAGTGAAAAGTTTTTTAAGATGTGAAAAGATTAATATATTAGTAAGATAATGAATACTTGAACAATGGTTTAAGAAATAAAGTTGGTGATTACCTGAGCTACTAAAACTTTTGTATGTGTCTCTTCATCTTTATCTAATTTTATTTTTGTCATTCATATATATGATATTTATTGCCAAATTTTTAAGAGTTACAAGGATTGATTTTTAAAGTATCCAATCTTCAATGAAGACTTAATAATTCACATCATTTTTAGATGTTATTTTAGACTTTTATTACCAAACATTAAAAAAGAATTCACTTTCTCAAAATTTATTTTTCTAAAATTTACTTTCTAAAAAATACTATTTTGCAGCAAATAAACTGCGCTAAAATATAACTGGACCAAGTGATTTTTCTAGTTCTTAAATCAGTATCTCGTTTTAGTTTTTGAAGTTAATTTCTTGTCAACAGCACCTCTAATGACAGCCATCACTTTCCTTCAACGGTCCCTTATAAGGAGGCCAACACTCTTCTCCCATCTCAGTGTAGATCCAGTTCTTGAGCCAAATTCAGTTTGAGCACAAACCTCAACAAAATAATTAATGGCGTCTAAATCTAATGAACAGATAGTGATGCTCCCGTTTTTGGCTCATGGCCATCTCATACCTTTTCTTGCTCTTGCAAGACAAATCCATCAAGCAACTGGTTTCAAAATATCCATTGCAAGCACCCCTCTTAACATCCAGTACCTTTCTTCCACCTTCAACTCCTCATCCGATGAACCAGAAAATGACCATATCCACCTCCTTGAGCTACCTTTTTGCAGTACTGATAATGACTTGCCTCCAAACACTGAAAACTCCGAGAACTTGTCTCTGGATTCGATTGGCAAACTTCTCTCTGCATCACTAAGTCTTAGGAAACCATTTCACAGCCTTGTATCTGATATTGCAGCTAAACAAGGTCACCCCCCACTTTGTATAATATCAGATGTTTTCCTTGGATGGGCAACTGAAGTTGCGAGCAGTCTGGGGACTGTGAATGTCACTTTCGCTACAAGTGGTGCTTATGGAACCTTGGCTTCCTCATCTCTTTGGCTCAATCTTCCTCATCGAGGTAGAAGTGATTCTGATGAGTTCCATTTGCCGGGATTTCCTGATAGCTGTCGCTTTCACATCAATCAGTTGCATCATTTCTTAAGAAATGCTGATGGCACTGATTCTTGGTCTAAGTTTTTTCAGTCACAGTTCTCACTTTCAATGCAATCTTTTGGGTGGTTGTGCAATACAGCTGAGGAATTTGAGCCTGGAGGATTGGAATGGTTGAGGAACTTTGTCAAACTTCCTGTCTGGGCTATAGGGCCTCTTCTGCCACCAATTGTGCTCAAGAATGATTATTCTTCTTTATCTGTAGCTGCATCAGGTATAAGCACAAGACGAGCTGGTAAAAAACTAGAGATTTCTATTGAGAAATGCATGGAATGGCTTGAATCGCACAGTCCAGCTTCGGTGCTCTATATTTCTTTTGGTTCTCAAAACAGGACAAGTCCCTCCCAGATGATGGAGTTAGCCATTGGCTTGGAAGAGAGTGCGAAACCTTTCATCTGGGTCATCAGGCCTCCTGTTGGTTTTGAACCAAAAAGTGAATTTAGAGCAGAATACCTCCCAGAAGGATTTGAAGAAAGAATGGAGAAAAGAAAACAAGGTTTGTTGGTGAGGAACTGGGCGCCTCAATTGGAGATTTTGTCACACAAGTCCACAGGAGCATTCCTAAGCCACTGTGGGTGGAATTCAGTGTTGGAAAGCTTGAGCCAAGCTGTGCCAATTATAGGATGGCCTTTGGCCGCTGAACAGGCCTATAATTCCAAAATGCTGGTGGAGGAGATGGGTGTGAGTGTGGAGCTGACAAGAGGAGTGCAGGGCAGCATAGATTCGAAGGAGGTGAAGAGAGTGATAGGGTTGGTGATGGCCAAGAAAGGGAAGGGAGGTGATCTGAGGAGCAAGGCAATGGTGATTAAAGAACAGTTGAGGGCATCAGTGAGAGATGAAGGAGAAGACAAAGGATCTTCTGTTAAAGCTCTGAATGATCTTATCAAGACCCTTCAATCAAAAGGGCAGACGATTAATAGTATCAGTTAACCGCATGATTGATCCTTTGTAATGAGGATTAATTAAGATGATAAACCTTCTTGTTTGTTGTTATTGCTTGCTTCAGTTTTACTATGTTCTTTATTCCTTCTGTTACCAAGTATTGGAGCAAATTGATAATAATCATATGTTTTTTATTCCCTCTGTTACCAAGTTGGAGCAAATATAATTTCAAGCTGGCATATATAAAAAAATTAAAAAAAAAATGTTGGATTATTTACAGGATTATATTTGCTCATTTTCTTCATTTTGCTTCTTCTAAAAATTATATTTTACGTCATAAAGTTTATAATTTTACAACTCTTTACATCCTTACAATGACATATAAAAAAAAATCAACAACAAATATTGAATTATTTATAAAAGTGTTATCATATTTCATTTAATGATTAAAAAGCCTTGCAATATTAATATTATAACTTTTCCATTCAACTAAACAAAAACCATAGACACCATGGATGAGTTCTTCTTCCTCCATTTTCTTTTCAATCTCCAGCAAGTTCACATGAAATAATTGAAACCATTATTTTTATTTTTTTCTCTTTTAAATCTCCAGCAAGCCTAAAAGGGAGAAAGCATAGATCACAAAATCACTAGTTTTAGCCGAACACCACCATAGATCCAAGACAACGGCATAAACCATAGTTATTAAAATTAGACCGGGCCGGTAGATCGGCTTGGAACCTGCTCGACCCGATAGTTGGACTGGTCCAAGTAAGGCAAAATACCGGGATAAGAAAAAACCCGGCAAAACATAGTTGACCTGTCGGGTTGACTCGTGACCCGGGCGACCCGGCAAAACCTGGTTGAAATCTAGTTTTTTTTTTCAAATGTTTTTTTCCTAGCCAAAATTCCCATATATATTAGTTAACTCTTTTCAAAGTTCACTATTTAAATATTAGAATAAAGTTTTATTTTTTTACTGTGGGATTTAAAGCACTTTAATATATATACTTTATATTTACAAGAAAAAAGTTATGTTTTTTTAATGTGAAATAAAAAACATTTTTAATTTGAATATTTCAACTTAAAAAGATAACATACTAACATAGTATATTTTCAAAGTGGGATACAAATCCTTTAGAAATAATTTTTTAAACTTTATTATTTACAAAATGTATAACATATATTCACATGGATTGTTTATTAATTTTTTCATATGAAATATTAGAACTTCAAATATATTTATTTATTTATTTTTCTGGATTGATTCGGATCAATTTCTGATCGGGCTTGATAACTATGACATAAACATTCAAAGAAAAAAGAAGTAGAAAATGAAGTCGTTTTAAGAAAAATGAACAAAAAAACCTTGCTCTTGCTCTTGTTTCAAATAGTGGGAGAGAGTCATTTTTTTCTCATCTCTCTCTTACACGCAAACAGATTACGTTCCAAAATCTAATTTCTTGATCCGGTTGTGCACAAATCTTGTAACTTAACAAATGCTAGAAAGTAGAAACCCTAAGACCAATAGCATGGACTTCTTCCCTTGCTACTTCTATTGTTTAGAAATCAAAATTGACGAGACAAATTATAACATTGATGTTTTTGATATATTATATATGAGAGGATTTTGATTTTTTTTTTATGGGAGTTTAAAAACTAAATTGATTCATAAAATGTAATTTTCAAAATAAAAAAAAATAAAATTTATGGAATTGAGTGGCCGTTTGTTTACGCGGCTGCGGCAACTTTTAAAGCAAACTGCAGATGTTTGTTATTTGGTAATGCAGAACCACATTTTACTATTCACTTAAATTTAAATAAAACATGCGGACGCAGTGGAGAGTGACTCCACTGTTCACGTGAACAGTGGAGTCACTCTACACAGTTCCGGTCGGACCAGGTCCTGTCCAAAGTTAAATGTATTGAATCGGGTTCGACCTAGTTAAAAAAAAAAAATCAATTTTTAATTTTATTTTTAATTGTGTTTTATTCAATAAAAAATTATTGAATTATTTATAACATGTATAACATATATTCACATGGATTGTTTATTAATTTTTTTATATGAAATATTAAAACTTCAAATATATTTTTTTATTTATTTTTCTGGGTTGATTCGGATCAATTCCTGATCGGTTTGATAACTATGACATAAACATTCAAAGAAAAAAGAAGTAGAAAATGAAGTCATTTTAAGAAAAATGAACAAAAAACCTTGCTCTTGATGCTCTTGTTTCAAATAGTGGGAGAGAGTCATTTTTTTCTCATCTCTCTCTTACACGCAAACAGATTACGTTCCAAAATCTAATTTCTTGATCCGGTTGTGCACAAATCTTGTAACTTAACAAATGCTAGAAAGTAGAAATCCTAAGACCAATAGCATGGACTTCTTCCCTTGCTACTTCTATTGTTTAGAAATCAAAATTGACGAGACAAATTATAACATTGATGTTTTTGATATATTATATATGAGAGGATTTTGATTTTTTTTTATGGGAGTTTAAAAACTAAATTGATTCATAAAATGTAATTTTCAAAATAAAAAAAAAAAAAATTTATGGAATTGAGTGGCCGTTTGTTTACGCGGCTGCGGCAACTTTTAAAGCAAACTGCAGATGTTTGTTATTTGGTAATGCAGAACCACATTTTACTATTCACTTAAATTTAAATAAAACATGCGGCTGCAGTGGAGAGTGACTCCACTGTTCACCGTGAACAGTGGAGTCACTCTACACAGTTCCGGTCGGACCAGGTCCTGTCCAAAGTTAAATGTATTGAATCGGGTTCGACCTAGTTAAAAAAAAAAATCAATTTTTTAATTTTATTTTTTAATTGTGTTTTATTCAATAAAAAATTATCCTTTGAATTATTTATAACATGTATAACATATATTCACATGGATTGTTTATTAATTTTTTTATATGAAATATTAAAACTTCAAATATATTTTTTTATTTATTTTTCTGGGTTGATTCGGATCAATTCCTGATCGGGTTTGATAACTATGACATAAACATTCAAAGAAAAAAGAAGTAGAAAATGAAGTCATTTTAAGAAAAATGAACAAAAAACCTTGCTCTTGATGCTCTTGTTTCAAATAGTGGGAGAGAGTCATTTTTTTCTCATCTCTCTCTTACACGCAAACAGATTACGTTCCAAAATCTAATTTCTTGATCCGGTTGTGCACAAATCTTGTAACTTAACAAATGCTAGAAAGTAGAAATCCTAAGACCAATAGCATGGACTTCTTCTCTTGCTACTTCTATTGTTTAGAAATCAAAATTGACGAGACAAATTATAACATTGATGTTTTTGATATATTATATATGAGAGTATTTTGATTTTTTTTTATGGGAGTTTAAAAACTAAATTGATTCATAAAATGTAATTTTCAAAATAAAATAATAAAAAAATAAAATGTATGGAATTGAGTGGCCGTTTGTTTACGCGATTGCAGCAGCTTTTAAGGCAAACCGTAGATGTTTGTTATTTGGTAATGCAAAACCACAGTCTACTATTCACTTAAATTTAAATAAAACATGTGGATGCAGTGGAGAGTGACTGCACTTTTTATGTGAACATAGTTGAAATTTTACTAGATCTGGTCCGATCGGAATTGTGAGAGTGACTCAACTTTTCATGTGAATAATAGAGTCACTCTTCACAATTTTGGTAGGACAGAATCCGGTAAAATTTCAGCTATCTACTTAAATGAGAAAGCAACCATAGGCAGCTTCATTTGCTGACACTGCCCCCAAGTCCTTTCATCTTAGCATTTTTTCATGAACACGCATTGGACAGCTTTTATGTCCTTTTAACTTGAAGTGTTGGGTAGAAAGGGAAAAAACAGCTTTAAGAAATCTACGTAAACTAATTAAATTTTAAAATTATTTTTTTAAAATTGATTAATTTAAATTTTATAAATTTTAAAATCATTAAAAATTTACACGATCAAGAAACTAATCGATATATACATAAACTAGTCTAAATATATACAATTATTAAAATAAAATAAAAATTAACTTGAAATTCACGACTAAATCAACCTAAGTTTGGAACAATCCAGTAAAAATTATTGAAATTTTAAAAAATAAAATTTCAAAACAGCTTTATTATAATTTTTTAAAAAAAAATATTACCTCAATCTATTTAACAGACAGGAGCTATTACAAATTTATAATAATGAAACAGCCATCATGCTCCTCCAAGATTGTCCCCAACTGGCTTGCATAGATATAGAAAAATGATCTGAATTTTGACTAATATTTAACAAATGCGTTTGAATGGGAGAGTTCACACCAATTCTCTGATGGATGCATGTGAGACAGGTGATTAAAAGATTAGGCAAAATAATGTAGAGTCTTTTTACCTTTGATGAAATGAGTTATATGGTGACGGTTTTTTTTTCCCCTTAAACATGCATAAAATTGCAGATAGAATTTTGTCTAGATTTTTTTGAACGTGTTGATTTTTTTTTTTTTTTTTGAGTGATTTTGAGATTCATAAGTGGTTTATAGAGGTTTTTATAGTATTTATAATATATTTTTTGGTGAAAATTGATTGAAAAAAAAAGGTTTTTAGGCCAAAATCCCCTCCCTCAATTTATTATCTACCATAGTGTTGGCTGGATTTTAAGCAGTGTCTAATGGATAACAGGTAACCTATCGTTGCAGGTGTTACAACTCAAATTTTGATTTCTATTTTATTTTTTAATAAAAAGAAAATGAAATGAAAAAATTTAAATAAATGAAAAAAATCAAAATTTAGGTCAAGATAACACAAATTAGAAGTTGTGAGGGTTTAATCTAGGTGGAATTATAACTTTGAAAGTTAATTTTGAAAGAAATTAAAAGAATTAACAAGTTTGAGGATTCAATTAGGTTTAATTAATGATACCAAAAATTTAATTGAAGAATTAATAAGTTTGGATGCTTAATTGAGCTTAGATTCAGTTTAATTAATGAAATTAGAGTTTAATTGAAAAATTATTACATTTCAGAGCTGATTTATGTCAACATTGCAAGAGATTAAAGTTCAAAGATCGTTTTGTAAAAGGTACCGCAATATAGGGGTTAATTATAATTTGGCACAGGCTTCCGATTCAAACATGTTTCAAACTTAGAGGACCCAAATGAAAAATAGCCGCCCCACCCCAGAAACGGCGCCGTTTTTCATTTCTATTCACCGTCCTCTTCCTCTGAAAATTGAAGAAGCTCCCTGCAACAGGAAATTGACGATCATCCCAGGCAACCCACAAGCGCAAGGCAATCCCAACTGTTTTCTCAGGTCCTCCCCCACGAGACGCCATTAGAGACGTGAAGAAAGCCACAACCAAGAGCCCTGCAATGGCAGGACTCCTGGAATCAGAGACCCGGCAGAATACTAACACCCCAGCAAGACTCATCCTCCCTCCAGGGAGGAAGAGACGTGCTGGGGAACAACCAGCCACTATGGCCCTATAAAAGGGAGCCAACGAAAATTCAAAAAAAATAAAGAACAGATAAAAACACGCAGGAGGAGGAGAGACCGAGAGGACAAGCAGAAAAAGAAGAAGAACGAAGACACCGGAAAATTACACAAGGCAAGACCGAACAAAAAAACCCAGAACAGGAACACTGTTTTTAAATCTAATATTTTGATTTATATTGTTATCTATTTTATCCAGATCAAATATCATTTCACATTTCATTCTTTACTACTTTTTAATTTTTATACCTCTAAAACTTTATTTTTAAATCCTACTCTTCTTTCCTTTTATTTTTTTTCTCTAAATTATTAACCCCATGTTCCTAAGGTTATAGAACCTAGTGGCTTCTAATTTTAAGGAAACAGTTTAACAGCTTGTTTGACAGTATGGTAGTGGTTGCTTTTCAAATAACTTTTCGTATCGAAATACATGTCAATGATGTTTTTTTCATTTTTTAAAAATTATTTTTGACATCAACACATCAAAACAATCCAAAAAATACAAACTGCACTCAATTTTAACAAAAAAAAAATTAAAAATTTTTGGGAATGCAGGTTGAACTGCGTTCCCAAACATGGTCTAAATGGTTAACTTTTAGATTTTTTAAAAAAAAATTATTAATCTGAGTGCCACAAATTTTAAAATTGCTAAAAATTTATCTAGTTATTAACTTTAAAATCTCCAGAAATTAATTGAGATGTTTAGGATTCTAACTTTAAATAATATAATTTAATTGGTTAGGTATTAGATTTGCTTTTTAGAGATTATCATTTTAAGTACAATAAATTTTAGAATCAATAGATATCTTATCTAATTATTAATTTTAAAATTTAGAAAAATTAGTTTTTATATATATAAATTAATCTAAAAACTTATAACTATAATAATTAAAAAAAAAACCTAGGAGCTTTTAATTTCATCCTGATGAATGATTTGACATGCATTTACTTGTACTGGATACTTTTTGAATGTAGTCAAAGACACTTTTGATTGAAAAAAGGTTTAAAATCTAGATATAGAATGATGAATAAGTCAAGTGGGAGGTACTGTTATGAGAATTGTGTAGTTTAATTGTTTTTGTATTATAAAAATATTTTAAAATTTAAAATTATTTTATTATTTTTATTTTAAATTATTTTTTTAATATTTTTAAATTATTTTGATATGTTAATTAAAAATAAAAAAATATTATTTTAATTTATTTTCAAATAAAAACACATTTTAAAAAAAAAAATTACTACTAAACTTTCAAATATCAAATTTTATTTTTTATGGGTTTATTGAAAATTTAACTTGTTTGGAAATGTAGGTCAACCAATATTTTTAAAATATTCAATTTTTTTAATATATTTTAGATTGTTTTGATGTCAAAAAAATAAAAAAAATATATTATTTTATTATATTTTAATATAAAAAACATTTAAAAAAAAACAAAATAATCACATTTCCTAAAGATCGTTTACATAATGTTGAAGAAGGCTTGGATTTAAAGGAAAGGATCCAAAACAGGGATCAAATGTGTGCATTACCGATGCACTGGACTGCGTCATCTTTACCGATGCACTGGGCTATATTAGCCCGTTTGGCATTGAATTTCAACCTATGTTTTAAAAAAATTTCAAACTTTTTTTTTTATTATTAAAATTGAATGTAGTTTGTACTTTTTAGATCATTTTGATGTGTTGATATCAAAAATAATTTTTAAAAAATAAAAAAACATTATTGACATGCTTTTCGGCACGAAAAGCTATTTGAAAAGCAACCGTTACCACACTCCCAAACACCTTCATAATCCTTGATGTCGGGGAATTGTCGTCGGCTTTCCGCCAATATAAGATCCCACGTGGCACCTAGTTGTCCCAAATTTATTAGAAAAAGTATTTTAGGGTTAGGTTCTATTTATATATATTTAATGAAATTAAATTGAGTTGAACTCGTTCAATCATTTTTAGATTTTTAAAATTAAAATTAGAACTGGACTCAGTGATTTTTCTAGTTCTTAAATCAGTATCCATCTCTAAAGTCAACCATCACTTTAATATCTAAATAAATTAAAAATTACTTTTAGTATATTAAAATAATATTTTTTATTTTTTAAAAATTATTTTTAATATTAACCTATTAAAATAATTTAAAAACATGAAAACAAAACAGTTCTAGATGGAACCTTTATAGGGCATCTTTGTAAGGAGGCCAGGACTCTTCTCCCATCTCAGTGTAGATCCAGTTCTTGAGCCAAATTCAGTTTGAGCACAAACCTCAACAAAATTATTAATGGCGTCTAAATCTATTGAACACATAGTGATGCTCCCGTTTATGGCTCATGGCCATCTCATACCTTTTCTTGCTCTTGCAAGACAAATCCATCAAGCAACTGGTTTCAAAATATCCATTGCAAGCACCCCTCTTAACATCCAGTACCTTTCTTCCACCTTCAACTCCTCATCCGATGAACCAGAAAATGACCATATCCACCTCCTTGAGCTACCTTTTTGCAATACTGATAATGGCTTGCCTGAAAACTCCGAGAACTTGTCTCTGGCTTCGATTGGCAAACTTTTCTCTGCATCACTAGGTCTTAGGAAACCATTTCACAGCCTTGTATCTGATATTGCAGCTAAACAAGGTCACCCCCCACTTTGTATAATATCAGATGTTTTCCTTGGATGGGCAACCGAAGTTGCGAGCAGTCTGGGGACTGTGAATGTCACTTTCTCTACAGGTGGTGCTTATGGAACCTTGGCTTACTCTTCTCTTTGGCTCAATCTTCCTCAACGAGGTAGAAGTGATTCTGATGAGTTTCATTTGCCGGGATTTCCTGATAGCTGTCGCTTTCACGTCAATCAGTTGCATCATTTCTTAAGAAATGCTGATGGCACTGATTCTTGGTCTAAGTTTTTTCAGTCACAGATCTCACTTTCAATGCAATCTTTTGGGTGGTTGTGCAATACAGCTGAGGAATTTGAGCCTGCAGGATTGGAATGGTTGAGGAACTTTCTCAAACTTCCTGTCTGGGCTATAGGGCCTCTTCTGCCACCAATGGTGCTCAACAATGATGATTCTTCTTTATCTGTAGCTGCATCAGGTATAAGCACAAGACGTGCTGGTAAAAAACTAGAGATTTCTATTGAGAAATGCATGGAATGGCTTGAATCGCACAGTCCAGCTTCGGTGCTCTACATTTCTTTTGGTTCTCAAAACAGCGTAGGTCCCTCCCAGATGATGGAGCTAGCTATTGGGTTGGAAGAGAGTGCGAAACCTTTCGTCTGGGTCATCAGGCCTCCTGTTGGTTTCGAACCAAGAAGTGAATTTAGAGCAGAATACCTACCAGAAGGATTTGAAGAAAGAATGGAGAAAAGAAAACAAGGTTTGTTGGTGAGGAACTGGGCGCCTCAATTGGAGATTTTGTCACACAAGTCCACAGGAGCGTTCCTAAGCCACTGTGGGTGGAATTCAGTGTTGGAAAGCTTGAGCCAAGCTGTTCCAATTATAGGATGGCCTTTGGCGGCTGAACAGGCCTATAATTCCAAAATGCTGGTGGAGGAGATGGGTGTGAGTGTGGAGCTGGCAAGGGGAGTTCAGAGCAGCATTGATTCGAAGGAGGTGAAGAGAGTGATAGAGTTGGTGATGGACAGGAAAGGGAAGGGAGGTGATATGAGGAGCAAGGCAATGGTGATTAAAGAACAGTTGAGGGCATCAGTGAGAGATGAAGGAGAAGACAAAGGATCTTCTGTTAAAGCTCTGGATGATCTTATCAAGACCCTTCAATCAAAATGGCAGATGATTAATAGTATCAGTTAATCGCTTGATTGATCCTTTTTAATGAGGATTAAACCTTCTAGGTCGTTGTTATTGATTGCTTCAGTTTTACTATGTTCTTTATTCCCTCTGTACCAAGCATTGGAGCATACATCGGAAGGATTTCTATCAAATTATTTTAAGATTATAAATTTATGGAATAGACAGCATTTGTCATCCCGGCATGGTAGCTATGCACTTAAACGAGAAAGCAACTGCTACTGCTACTGCAGGCAGAGATGCTTTCTTCCACCGACAACTGGATTCGGCTTCATCCGCCCACACTGACCCCATGTCCTTTCGTTTTAGCATTTTTACAACCAGACATGCAAAAACATATCTTGTAAACACATGAAAAAAAAAAAAAAAAAAAAAGAGAACACATGAAGGGACAAAAAAAAAATCAGAAAATGAAGACTTGTTAAGAACAATATGAACAAAAAACATTGCTCTTGATGCTATTACACACAAAGAGATTATGTTCAAAACCTAATTTCATGACCCGGTAGTGCACAAATCTTGTAACTTAACAAATGCTAGAAACCATAAGACCAATAACATGTACTTCTTTCAAGAGGTTTGTTTCCTCTGTGGTATCAAGTTTAAATCCTGTGATTGCTTATATGATGGCTACTAGAGATTTATATGGTCCGTGAAATTAGTCAAGGTACGCGCAAACTAGTCCAAACATTCATATTAATAAAAAAAATATTAGGGATTTTGAAGAGAAAGAAATCAAAATTAAAAGGAAAAATTATAATATTGATTTTTTTGATATATTCTATATGAGTATTTTAATTTTTTTTATTAAGTTTAAAACTTAAATTGATTCATAAATGTAATTTTCAAAATAAATAAAAAATAACAAATTATAGTAAGTATTTACTTAAATGAGAAAGCAATCATAGCGGCCTACATAGACTCGCTATTACAGCTATTACAGGCAGCAATGCTTTCTTCCAACCGCAATTGGAGATTTGGAACTGGTTGAAAAGTATTTTTAAAAAATTTAATTTTTTAAGTTTTAAATTATAATATTTTTTTTATATTTTCTGAAATTTATGTCCATTTTCAAGATTGAGTACTGAAACAGTCATCATGCTCCTCCAAGATTGTCCCCAACTGGCTTGTGTACCACAAACAAATTATGAATGACGGCATGTCTGTTGACAACCTTGGTAGCAACGTATCAGAGTCTTGTGCTGTGTGTGCATTTCCCCCCTCTCAAATTCCATATTATAATTGGATTTTTGTTTTAAATAATGGACCTGTTTATGGGTGGACATCTTTTTCAGTGTTAAATGAACCCATTACACTGTTTATAGGTGGTTGCGATCATCCACTAGCATGAAGATCCTTCAACCATCCAACTTGATATTATCCTTGCTCTGATCAAACTGTCAGAATTCATTAATCAGACTCTTATAAATGGTGCCAGTGTCTGAATTCACTAGCAAGATTCCTGAAAATAGCGCCGGCCTCAGCCTCGACGGATGCAAAATCCCCTCCAAACCTTCCCGGTTCCGGCCTCAGCACCAGGATGAATACTTTTCGTTGGAAGAGTGTGTGTGTGTGTGTGTGTGTGTTGCCTTGCTGTTCCCTCTTCAAGATGCATTTGAATTTCCAATTTCCATCAAGTCCGATAAAGAAAAACATTTGCATCAAAGCAAGTTCAGAATAGGATGAAGGCAGCAATTAAAGATTGGATATATGACGAGGAGGACGAGGAGGAGGAGAATCAGAATTAAATAGCTACATCAATTTGCCTCACACACTTCCTTTCTCTTCAATTTACAATCAAGCTTACTAACATACCTGTTCACACCCCCACCTCCCTCTACATCACCACTTGACTTGAGTATCTTTCCAATGTCCAGTGTATAATTTCCTACTCAAGAGACGATGCATTAGAGAGGTAAGAACAGAGAATAGATGCATTTCGATGATTGCCAATCACAAGCCACCACATAAAGCAGGAGGCTCGTTCCATCATTTTACTGATTGAACATGGTGGATGAATAACAAATGACCAGACGTCACTTCTCAGACTAATGATGGAACAAACCTCGGTGCTATTTCAAACTGCTGAAGCTACTGCCAAAAAGCTGAATCCAGATATAATATAAACGCAACTATAGTGCTATGAGTTTTTCCCTCTAGGTTTTGGTGACTGCCGAGGCTGGTTATATGGAGATGCACGCACATCACTTAAGCTCCTCAGTGGTTGTCCGTTCCTTGTAATAAATCCTGCATTTGTTCTAATGCCATTTTTAGCATTCATGTTTGATTTGTTACGATCTGCTTGCATAGTTTGGAAGTAGTACGAAGAGCTAGCCATATCCTTTAAGTTTGGTAAAGGCTTCAGTGCTTCAACAACTTCACTCATCCGGGGCCTGGATTTGGGGTCACGGCTAAGACACTGGGCAGCCAATTGAATAGCTTTCTGAGCTCCTTTGATGGAGAAATGGCCTTCAAGGCGAGGGTCTAATATGCGGTAGAACCTTCTCTTGTCCCCAAAATGTGGCCTTGCCCATTCCACAAGGTTGTGCTCCCCATTTGGTCGGTTTTTGTCCATTGATCTTCGGCCAGTGAGCATTTCAAGTAAAACTACTCCAAAGCTGTAGACATCGCTCTTTGAAGTCAAATGTCCTAAACCAAAGTGGAAAGCATTAGATTGGCATAACATCAGTTTATCAAAAGCAGCCCTGCCATGATTTCTACAAACAGCAGTGGCTCAAAGACTCGAGTAAATAGAATTGCACAGATTTCTGCTGACCAAGATAGTTGGATATGACATAAAAGATATGGTCCTCCAAAACATGACATGTGGGATATCATAACACTATCATAGCTAAAATTAGAACATGATGAATTACTTAAACAGCTTTTCAAACAACGGAAATAATTTTATGAACATATATAAATCTCTCATTATCTTCATGCCTTTTAAAACGTCCAAGATTAAATAAACACAGGGGACAAGGATGGCTAATGATTAAAAAGCAGGACTCCACCAAAATACAGGAAGTTGCCAGTCATGAAAATTAGTTCAGAGATAGCATCCATGACACAGAAGAACAGGTTTTGTCACTAGATACAAATGATCTGGTCCTATTTGATACCAGGGTGTCTGATCTTATTTTGTCATGAAATACAGCAATACAAGAGTTCACACTCAATTGGAAACTTAATCCAAACACCATCTCAAATTCTACCTTTCTTGACAAGCTTTCAAGTCTAGATGACTGAAGACTAGAAGATGGCTGTTTTAATCATTGGGTTCAAGCCAAAAAGACAAAAGACTACTACTAGTTTTGCACTTTTCAATAGTGACGATGCCATGGCAGACTAGCAAGATTGGGTGGTAGCAGACAAGGTGAGGACCACTACAATCATGCTCTGAAGTCCACGAAATTGCAGAGAGTTATCTTTCATAGAAAGATCTCCATTCTCCCCTCTACCCTCTCAGTGATGTAAGATTTGTGGCATCACACAATGCCATGGAACATGATTTTCCTTTCACCCATATAC
Source organism: Populus alba (assembly GCF_005239225.2). Classification (NCBI taxonomy): domain Eukaryota; kingdom Viridiplantae; phylum Streptophyta; class Magnoliopsida; order Malpighiales; family Salicaceae; genus Populus; species Populus alba. Next base: position 11,620,588 of record NC_133300.1, on the reverse strand, counting down.
TAGCGTATGGTGGTGCTGTGAAAATTATAGCAGTAGAATGAAGCCAAACAGATATAAGGTCATCTCTTACTCCAATTTCCTGAGGCTGAAAATGAATTGCATTTAATCCTTCTTATATATATATAAGTTGCGCCAATTGTTCTGTTCATTAGTACCAATAAGCATGTCCTAACCAAGCCTCATTCATATAGGCAAACACTAAATGCTGCAGTTTAAATCCTTACCTCAGACAATTTAGAACATTCAATTTTTAACATGATTGACTGACTGCCTCCTTATCCATTGCAAGGAAATTCAACAACTAACAGGCAATTCCTATCGTTCATTCAAAGGTATCCATACATCTACACATAACATAACACGTAGAGGGAAAGGAATTAAAGTCCACTCACCAGTCATCACATATTCTGGGGCAGCATAGCCATAGGTTCCCATAACTCTGGTAGACACATGAGTTTTGCCTCCATCAGGAGCATCCTTGGCAAGTCCAAAATCAGAAAGTTTGGAATTGTAGTCCTAAAACAGTATTGTCTTGTATTAGAATCAGAGAGGGACTGAAAAGAGGAAATGATTAGTGAAGTAATTTCTAATACATGCATATATTAAGCCACATACCGCGTCTAATAATATATTAGATGTTTTAAAGTCACGATATATTACTGGTCTGTCAGCCTCCTCATGAAGGAAAGCAAGACCTTGCGCAGCTCCAAGAGCAATTTTCATCCTGATAGACCAAGGAAGAGGCAAGGACCCTTCTGCACATAACGTGGTTGTTACCAGAGAAAAGTAAGCATCGATTGCAGATTATATCTCAAACAAAACAAGCATATGTGGGAAGAGATTGTGTTGATTTAGGGACCTATAAAATCATTTTCTGAAGGAATGGTAACATCTGAAACAGGTTTTTGATTGGAAGAATTAGGAAGTGGTTAGATGAGTAATAACTGCTTCTGGCTGTTTTATACTTACAAGAACAAAAAGGTGACATGCTGTTTAAGTAAATGTAAAAACCAATGAAGCCCCCCTATAAACTCCTCAAACATTCAAAATCACCTTCTAAAACCTATTTCTACATGATATATCTCTAGATCCTTCTTCATAATGTTGACGCTAGCTAATAAGTTTCCAACGGCAGACTCCTACAATTCAAGATTAAAGTTAAATCAACTTTTACCAAACAAGGCATCAATCTACCTGCATAAACAGCAATAAAGAATGCTACAGAGTTGTTGTTGTTTAGGCAATGTCACAGAAGACAATATTACTAAACTGGGAGGTCAATATACAGAAACACTTCTCTCCTAACCCATGCAAGTGATGACCCAATAATTATCACCTCCAAGTGGACTGATGCACATCTAAAAAATGCTAATCTCCAAAGTTCTAAAAAATATTATTGGTAGAATTTTAAGGCTCTGAGACTTATGGGGCTAGTATTAGGAAAGATCATCATGTACAAATCAAGAACCTTGACACTTTCTACACAGACTTCAAGAGTGTGATCTGATTTAGGCACATCAAAGATCTTGCTCTTTTCTGTGGTAAAATAGACATATCATAAGTGAATTATCTCTTTAAAAAAAGGCAGAGATAGAGCAATGACTCTTCTTGAACATGTTTAGTTTCTACTCTGTCAAATATCCTGTAAAATAGTGTATCTTATTATGAAGTGTGCGCACACAAATAATTATTGGTTTTATGCACATAGAACATTATGGTAATATACACTAGTTTTTCCACAGTAAAAATTTGATAAGCATATCAGAGACAGATAAGGCAAATTATAGGTGATAGCTTTCATACTTCTGAAGAGGTGATTCTCCAAACTTCCTCTAGGCATGAACTCGTACACCAGCAACCTTTGATCATCTTCAATGCAGTAACCAACCAATTTTACCAAGTTTTTATGGAGAAGATTCCCAAGAAAACTAACTTCGGCCTGAAATATTGTGGAAAACATGACTAATAATATAAAGTAAGAGAATCATGTAGCATATTTATTTTTCTAAGAACAAAAATCATCTAGCATTTAAAAAATCAAGATGGAAGTGACAAATAGAAAGAAGAGATCATACAAGCCACTCCTTATGACCCTGAAGGCCATCATGGTTGAGGGTTTTCACTGCAACAGTAAGCCCAGTGCCAGGTTTCACAGGAGCAGTTCCGTTCTCCTCAATCCAACCTTTGAAGACACACCCAAACCCACCCTCCCCAAGAAGACTCTCAGGTCTAAAGTTTCTAGTTGCCAACTTAAGGTCATTAAATGTAAATTTTCGGAGCTGAGAAGCAAGCTTCAATTCCTCACTAAATGTTGGAAATGAGGATGCACTCTCTGTATTGCTAGTTGTGGTAGTGGAAGACATTGCTGGAACAACTGGTTGGTCTTTGTTCTTATCATTTGTAGATTTACTTTGCGCTGAAAACCAAAGCAACGGGAAATTACTTGCTAATATTCAAATCCAGTAGCATCTGTCTCTTAATATTTATATGTAGCAACTTATTAGCAACATTTCTCAAGAGAACTAATTAGAAAAATGACAAATTACTGAATTCTAATCAAGTTCAATGAAGAAGTAGCAGACAAACTAGTTGCTATCATGTTTATCAATGCATGGATAATATAGCAAATGATCATGATAGACCTGTTTGTTAAGAAACAACATGCCACTCCAAAATTATCATGAGATGACAATCTTCAAAAAGGGTCCATCAATCTGAACGGGGACTTTAATTAACAGTTCTACCTAAAAGGATCAAAATTCAGGAACGGTTTTCAACTCCTTTTTCTTCTTATACTCTCAATCACTGAAACCAGTAAATGTAACAACATATTCAGAAGTCCTAACAAGAACTTGTGCCTTCTGTTTACTTGATTTTCCATGAAACAAATCACCAAAACATTAAAAAAAAATATCAGAAACAATATCCCCACAAGCCTATAGACATATGGTTCTGCATAAAAATATCAGATGATAAAAAATTAAAGAAAAACACTCAGAGAAAGAGAGAGAGACTTTTACCATAATGAGTTGAGATGCCACTTAAAGAGCTATCAACTTTTGATCTTGAAGGCATGCAGCTTCCCAGCAATCTGAGTTTAAACCAGCATCCCATATCCTCCTCATCCTTATCATTTTTCCTATTTTTCTTGCTCTTTGATTTCTCATTAGAATTCTTTACCTTTACAGAATCTGGACTCAACCCCATCTTCATCTTCATAAATATAAATAAAAGACACAATCAAAGAGTTGAAAAACTAATCAAGACAGAGAAAACCCATTTCAAAGGCACTGACTTAATACCATCTAAGCCATCAAGAATTGAAAAAACAAGGGATTTTCAGTGAAATCAGTGATGCCCAGTTGTGAATTTTTAGTCAAAAGGAGGTTTGAGAGAGACGCTTGAGAAAGAGGGAAAGTGTTCAACAAGGGGCACTTTGGGCAGTTCGAAACAGTGATAAAGGGCAGCTTGGGCAAGAGAGAGAAAAGGGAGTGGTCATAACAGTAACCTTGGCATATTCCATTTTCCAGCCAACAAATCATCTTATGATAAAAAAAAAAAATAGAATTAATTTCTATGTGCTTAATCCTTAAATTAATAATTTAGAACTTAGTCCCTCCATGGCTGCATCTCTCCCATGATCATTCTCTCTTTGAAAAGAGTTGAGGAAGAGAAGTAGGTGACACCATGGAAATTAATTGATTAATTTTTATTAAGGAAAAACAACTAAATCAATAATATCGATGCTAATCAAAGAATTATTTAGTTAAATAGTACCGATAAACTATATCAGAGGAAATAAAGTAAAGTAATTCTTAAGAGTATAGGAACTAAGTTATAATTAATTAATTTTTTATTTAACATGTGCCGTTAAGTTGAGGATTCATGTTATGTTTTCAAAATGTTTTTTTTTTTTAGAAATATATTAAAATAATATTTTTTTTTATTTTTAAAAAATTAATTTTTGATATGATATCAAAATAATCTAAAAACATATAAAAAAATTAAAATTTCATGAAACGGTCGTTACACGGCTACCCCAAACACACTTACTTGTTTGAGAGTGTGGTTATTGTTATTTTTAAAATGTTTTTTGTGCCGAAATGCATCAAAATAATTTTTTTTTATTTTTTTAAAAATCATTTTGAGATCAGCGCATCAAAACAATCCAAAACATACAAAACAAAACTATTTTTTCACAAAAAAAAAAAATAAATTTGGTGGAAACGCAAGTTGGCCGTGTTTTCAAATGCAGTCTTAAACACAAAATAATTTTGTATGTTTTTAAAGTGTATTTTTGCCTGAAAATACCTTAAATAATATTTTTTAATTTTTAAAATTTATTTTTTATATTAGCATATCAAAATAATATAAAAAAATTATTAAAAAAAATCATAAAATAGTGGTTACACATGTACTCCAATGAGAATTGAGCACTAGCACCGGTCTCATGGTGCCACATACATACAAGTCAACAAGTGGGTAGGAGTGGCAAATAATGAAGCGGTGTAAAGTGTTATCTATCAAAATGTCTCCCAATTTTATATTGTTTTTCAATTTGGGCACAATTCTTGTTGATAACTTTATTTGGTTACGACTTCTTTGTCTTGATAAGCTTCATGCCATGTGTTGGTGCTTCCATATTATAATAATAATAATAATAATAATAATAATAAAATCACCCTCTTGAACTAGGTTTTTGAAGTCATCTTGGATGACTAAATACATCCCTAATTTATTGGGTATTCTACCAAATATTCCAAATAAAAAAAAAGACCCGTGACTAAATACATCCCTAAATCAAGAATCATTTGCACTGATAAATAAAAAATAAAATTATTGTTAGTGATAATCAAATACTGAACTATAAAATTAAAAGATAGATTATGGATTAAAATATTTGATTTTATAGTACAGTACATGAACTTGACTATATTTAATAATTTTATTTTAAAAAAAATTAAATTTTTTATTTAATTAATAAAATATATGGGAAATATATGGGAAGAAGGATTTTTAGCATGTTGATAGAACTTGTTGATATAAGAATAATTTTTTTTTGTCAAAATATAAGCTAGCAATAACTTTTATTTATTTATTTTTACGATTTTACTTTTCATTTCTCAAACTTAATGGCTAAAAATGAGGCTGGATTTAACTATTCTTATACCAATTTAAACAAAATGAGACGTTATCACCCCGCTGTTCTTATAAATACTTCATTTTCACTCCGTTTGAGAGCTTTGGTTAATTTGTCTATTCTTCGAGCGGTTTTCTAGAAACAAAGGTTATATTCCTCTTTCCAGACTTTCACCTCGCACCTTATTCGATGTGTAGTATATATTTATTTTTGTGGTAAAAAATTATTATTTATAAATTTTTTTTTTTTATTTGAAATTAATTTTTAAATATTTTTTATTATTTTAATGTACTGATAATTAAAAATAATTTTTAAAAATAAAAAAAATATTATTTTTATATATTTTCGAGTGAAAAGAATTTTGAAAATCAATTACTACTATATTTTTAAAATCACAAAGTATGATAGTGATTGATATTATAGTAGCAGTTATTTTTTAAAATGTTTTTTGTTAGAAAATGTTTGAGAATATTTTTTTTATTTTAAAAAAATTATTTTTTATATTAGCACATCAAAACAATCTAAAAATATCAAAAAAAAATAATTTTAAGCAAAAAAAAAATTCAATGGCAAAAAAAAAATAACCACTTATAGATGAGTTGTGGGATATGCGGGTTTTTTTCAATAAAAGTTTAATTTCACCCAATCATTGAATTCTTAAAAATTATAAAACCGGTTTAAATTGATGAATCAAGATAATATGATGAATTCAATTATAAATACACAATACTATAACATATTCTTCTTGTTATATAATCCTAGTTCTATTATTTTTAAAATTTGCAATTTATGCTTATGTATATTTTTTCTTAACTTAATGTTATTGAATTGAATCTTTTTATATTGTAGAAAAAAGTTTTTTATATATAATTTCAAATAATTATTTTGAATACTTATTTAATAATGTAAATAATTGGGGAGTAAGGTTGAATTAGGCCTAGTATATGGGGCCAAAAAATACACATACAACACTTTTTTCCTTGTCTTTTTCGGCCCTGTGGATGTGTATGTTATAGAATATGACAAAAATAACACTGATGGCGATGATTTACATACAATGAAATAAGATCCAAACAAGTAGAAAAAAGTAATTTGGTACAAATAAAATACATTGAGCTAATATGAGGTCATTGTTAGCTCAATAAAGTAACGGCTACACATATACAACACACTTCCTTGTTTTCCTTGTTTGATATTTTGATCTAATTGTATTTAAAAAAAAATTATAGTTTTAAATTAATTTTAAAAAATAATAAAATATTTTTTTCTTCTAAACTGGAAATTCATCATATACCCGCTACCTCTTATTATATTAATTGGGTTTAGAGTGTGGGGAAGAATTGTTTTCTCCATTTGGTTTGGGATTCCCTGTTAATTGAAAAAAAATATAAACTTTGGTAGTTATAAGTGATATTTAATAGTTAATACACAATTGAAAAAAAAAAAAAAAAAGAAGGTAAATACCACGTCTATATAAATTTTAAAATTTACCAATACTCTTCACATGGTTAAATATAAATAATCAAAATATAAATTTAATAAAAAATTATTTTAAAATAAAAAATAAATCAAAGAAAAAAAGATAAAAAAAAAAAATCTGAGTTAACCCAAGTTAGCATTGCAAACTCGTGAGCTGGGGCATAAGGTCAGGCTAACATCATAAAAAGCAAATAAAAAAAAAATTTAACAATGCTCAATTCCAACATCCAAATATAGAAGGATGAGCCAAAAAAAAAAATTACTTGCAAACCCAAATAAAGATGTCAAATCTCTTAAGCTGGATAACTTAATAGAAGGGAAAATAGGAACAAGCATGAAACCTAACTCTAGAAGAAACAAAATGTTGAAGGGTGGAGCGGAAAAAAAAAACCTCAATGTTAAAAAAATAATCCAAAAAAATATCCAGCTATCTTGAGCAAACCCGTCAGACATGCGACTAGGTCATAAGCCACGGATAAACTCATGAAAAAGTGAAAAAAAAAATCACGAAAATCAATCTTCAACAAACTCAATGTTAAAAATAAAAATAAAATTAATGTAAAAAAAAAAGATCTATGTTAATCTAGGTTAACATCTTATACTATGACTCGATTCATGAGATCGAAATCACTCCGTTGAAAAAATTATGAAAGCTAATTTTAAACTAACTTAATGTTAAAACATGAAATTTAAAATAAATAAAATTTTGAAAAAGATATAAAGCAAAAAAATAATAATTAAAAGAATGAGAAATAAATTTAACATAAAGATAAAATAAAACAAAATATTAAGGGATAAAATTGAAAAAAAAATAATTAAAAAAAATAAAAATAAATAAATAGATAATCAAAAGAATAATAATAAAATTGGATATAAAAATCAAATAAAAATAAATGTTAAGAGATAAAATTTTTAAAAAAATCAAAACAAAATAAAAAAAAAAAAAATCAAGTTTGATATAATAAATAATTGACAGAATACATTTAAAATTTTTTAGGTCGGTGTGATTTCTGGCGAGAGGAGAGAGAGAGAGAGAGAACGATTTGCAAGAGCCCAACCATTGTGCCACCACTGACATACATCGCATAACCAGGAAGAGCTGGAGTGAAGCTTTCAACACCACCAATTGGCTATCGGGATACAACTCACCCGCCGCATGATAACTGCATAAGCCTCCCACTTGTTGCATATGTTTTACACCCGCTAACCTATTTTCCCTACCTATTTACTCCAATTGTCATATTTTTTTTAGTTTAATTTATGATCTATTGACACTTATTTTATATCAACTGAAATTAGTTTTACCTTTCAAAATCTAGCATCAAGATACAAATATTTTCCTCAACATCAAAAAATTCTTATATATAGCCAATAATAATAATAAAAAAAAGTAGTTGAGTCCAATCCAAAAAGAAAGAAGAAAATGCAAAAGGAATAAATTAAAAAAAAATCAAGAGATGGAAAAGGAAAAAGAGGCTTAATCTTGCCGCTGCCCTTGGAACCTAGTCCCTAAAAAAGGGTCTAAATATTCATCAATTATTCAATTTCGATGCTCGTAGCTTTTATTGTTGTATATTAGTAAAATTGTATTCCTTGACATAATAAATACACAATACCATGCCAACTAAAATAAATAACAAAGTTGAATCCCAAATTAATTTAACATAAAGGATGAAATTGAAAGAAAAAAAATAAATAACAAAAAAAAAAAAAAATGTTATAGTGAATTTTAATTTGTGAAGATCTCCCTCGACATCATGAAATCCCCATATGCAACCAATCCTAAAAGAAATTACATGCAGAATGGTCAGATTGAAAAAAATAAATCAAGGAATGAAAAAGAAAAAAAAAAAATCATTCTCTTGCTCTTGGAACCAAGTCCATAAAAAAAGGTATGAATATTTGTCAATTATTCAATTTCTATCCTCCTCATAGTTTTGATTATTTTATATTAATAAAAATGTATTTGTTTTATATTAGTAAAATTATATTTAATTTTGTCAAATCAATCTAAGAGCCTAGTTTGTTCCCCAACATAGTACACAATACCATGACAGCTACAACAAATAACAAGTTGAATCCTAAATTAATCTAACATGAAGGATGAAATAAAAGGAAGAAAATTTAATGACTAATAAAAAAAAAGGCAATCATTGTTCCAATAAACTAGGGAACAATGATTTCCTCCTTTCAAAATTCCCACATGTAACCAATAAAAAAACCTATTAAATCCAATCCTAAAAAAATTATACACATAAAAGTCAACTTGAGAAAAATTATAAATGAAAAGGGAAAGAGCTAAAAAGAGTTTGAATATTTATCAATTATTCACTTTCAGTCCTTATAACTTTAATTGTTTTATATTAGTAAAATTATATTCAATTTTATCAACTCAAACATCAACCAAGAGTTGGATTTGTTACTTAACAGAGCAAGTACACAATACAATGACAACCAAAATAAACAACAAATTCAAATCCCAACTCTATCTAACATAAAAGGTTCAAATCAAAAGGACAAAAAAATCATCATTGGAGTGAAGAACAATGATTTCCCCTCAGATTTTGTCAACTTCAAATATCAAAGCAAACTTTTCAGGGAAAAACACAACAGCAATTGCGAGAAGAGCAACATTGGTTTTGAATTAAACGGTCAAGACAACTCTGAACAACTAGAATGGCCACACAGACTATTAGCAAACTAGTATACAGTTCTGATTGGAGCGCTGCATTCCCATACCAAGGTCTTTTCAGTTGTGCATGCGAGCGGTTTCTGAATGCTCAAGTTTCAAGCCATGTTAACGTTCCCATGACCAAATATTTACTTGGAAGTTCCCCTGCTGTTGGGGAAAGGTATGTAATTTTTCTCCTGTAAGGTTTAGGTGTAGCAAGGATTAAAACTATAGCAGCAAATTACACAATAAAGGCATCAGCAGGTCAAAAGCTACAAAATCTAACCTTTGAAGATCAATGTCCGTGATGTAGATGAATCCAGCAATGTTACTGCATCGAAAGGGGCATAATGTAATCGCATTAGCAGGCTTAGATAAGTCATTTCATTAGTTTTCACGGTGAATACTGTTGAAAGGAGATAAACACTCTTCATCGTTTGATTGAGGTCCTAGCATCATGGAAAATTTATAAAAAATGGTGAAACTAAATGGCCAGGTACAAGAATCAAGGAAAATTTTCAATAGGACTTGGGTCTGACATTCCCATTTTTGCAACATTAAAGTTCAGTATAAATAACTGATTTACCAAAAGAAAAGGAACAGATTAGGATCAAAAGAACAGATTACTTGGGTCTGGTCTTTTTTCTAGTGATAAAATTACTGGTTTATAAAAAGGAAAGATTACCTAGAAACAATTTGATCAGGTTCTTGGGCATACGAAACAGCAAGAACAACATGGAGCAGATCTCGATCAATATTAACAGGTGCAACTCGCAGAGGGTTGGCAACAGGGTCAGCCCCAATTGGCAGAGCTGATCTTGGGGCTTGTGGTCCACCACCAATTCGATACACAAACAAATCACTAAAATTTGCAATATTTGAATGTGGAGAAAGATCATTTGCAATGCCATAGAAATATTCCTGAGAGAAAGAGCAGGATACCAGCCTTGTTAGTATAGATAGGAAATGAAAAGGCAAAACAGCAGCATATAACTGAAGTAAGCAAGGTACTAAACACAAGAATTATCCCAAATCCTGGTATCAAATGATAATAATCTTACATTAATAAAACAGAAGTAAAACCAACCACAATAGATGCTATAGAATGTGTGTGAACTTTAAGGATATCTGTAAAGTTATGAAATATGGGTAAAAATCAAAAGTAAAAATTTATGTCCATAAACACTGTCTTTACCCTAATCCTGTAACTTCTAGACTTCTGGCGGAATTTTGAACTCCTGGAAACAACACCACCTGACTTTTGAAGTTTCAGAACATCCACATTAGGCTTGCTCTTTAGCACATCCCGGAGCATGCTGAAAAGCTTTTCCTGTATAATGATCAAATGGAATGCTGTAGAAATTCAAGGAATGATCCAGAAGTACAGATGAAGTTTACCAATTACTTTAAAGGTTGGATTTCATTGCTAACACAAGCACACGCGGGCAAGTCAATGCATAATTTGTTAAATTACAAAAGAAAAAAAATAATCTGACATTAAGAACTATAACCATTATGAATAGATTGAAATGACAAAAGAATCCAAAGAAAAAACATAAAATGATTTGTGATCTTTATTTGATAATGATGAGATTATATGGGCCTTTAACAGTGCTTGATCATGGCATAGCTAGAGATTGAATCATCAATCAACAACTCATATATAAAAGGGGCAATGAAGTTGGAGCACATCTCAGCAAAAAAGGAAAATCTAAAACAGAAAGCGAGAAAAGGAAAAAAAAAAGAACTGTGCAGTAAACCACACTGTTGTTTGGGAAGTTGGCTTGATTAGAAGTGGAAGTGTCTATTTAAGATAGTACCTGAGATTGAATCCTGCTCAAATGAAGACAGAGGAAAGTAACAATGCTCAACAAACAGAAGAGCAAACACATGATTCAGAATAAACAAATGCAAACACGATCAAAAGGAAGTGATGAATGCCTAGAAAAGGCATGGTATGAGAAGTAGGGGCTAGCAAATATGCAACTTATCTGAAATAAAATAAGAAACTGACATGCACGCTGCTTCAATGGACTGAGAACAGTTTAGGAAATGTAATGAGGTAAAAAATACAGCACCAAGAAAGACTCGCCACCTATGAGGTGAGCAACCTCTAGAAGAAGGGTAGTGGACAGGAGAACTGAAGATCAATACAACCAAAACTTGGACAGAGAGGAAATGTTCCACAGACATCACCTTAAGTGGATTGGCCAAAGAAGGGGGCCAAAATAGTCTTCCGAGTGAGAGCAACTCAAGAGAAACAAGAAAAATTGAATTGGGAGATTTCGCAGCCCATATAGCAAAAAGGTTTGAAGGGGCTAACGATTCATCACAATTGAAGGTTTTGGCCACAGTAGACACCATGCAGTATCTCCTTTCTAAACAGTACAAACTTGCTTACTCTGCTCAAGAAACAAAGATCTAGATCTATAAAATACTAAGATGTACTGTACAGTTCTTATGATAGTTCTTTGTGATTAAATTACAGCAACTTTTATAAATAAATAAATAAAAATATGAAAAAGCCAGCATGCCAGTAAAGAAGGCATCTCAAGATTTTAACCGAATAGATTGTTTTTTTATGAAAACCAAGAACAAATTGGTAAGTTCAATTACAGAATCATTGTAACAACATAAAGATGCTTGAATCAGGAATGCTTTACAAATGTGCTTACATATATTACTCACGTCATCATCCAAATTATATTTTAAAAGGAACATAGAAAAGAAAACAATGACTAATGAATTACCTGACCCAAAACCAAGACCACATTAGCATTGAATGTATCAATTGCATGAAGAAGCAACTGCAGGATAAGAAAGCATACTGTTAAACAGGCTCCAAAAGTGTGGTATTAACATTACCATGATAAAATGAAGCATCAAAATTTATCAGTATAAGATCCCAACTCCATCACCTCATAGCCTACACCTTCTATCCATCCCATGGTGTTAATCACCATGCCTGACGCGCGAGATTCAGCATTTCCAGTAAATTGTCTTTCCAATATTTGAGCAAGCTCCTTTACAAGTGCTTTGTACAGATCCACATTTTGGCTGAATAACAAGAAAGAATGTTAATTGAAGTACAATATGTCTTAGTCTGTATGCAGAGAGTTGGTTTCATAGTTTTCAAATTGGAACCAAACACCAAAGAGGTGAAGGCAATGGCTATGTCTATGAATTTAGAGTAGAAATGGAAAAAGAAAAAAAAAGACCTTAAATTGCCATGACATCAGAACCTTAATATCAGTAAATTATCTAAAATGGTCAAAATATGAGATAGAACCTTGAAGTGAAGATGATCTTCAAGTTCTCAACATTCATGTCATATGACACTTGCCATTACTTCAAACTATCAGTCAAAGGCAAATTAGGAAAAAGCTTAAAGGGTGTCTAAATACTACTTCATTGTTTCTCATCCCATCTTGAATTGAGAATTGTTCTCTACTATCTTACAACAGCTTTAATGTTAAGCACATAGCTTCAATTACCAAAAAAAATATTAGAATGATGTTATTGGTGATACAAAAAATAGGGGATGAATGCTACAGGCAGAAAAGCAGCAATATATCAAAATAATTTTTATTTTTTTTTTAAATTATTTTTAATATCAGCGTATTAAAATGATCTAAAAACACAAAAAAAAAAAACATATTAATTTGAAGCAAATAAAAAATAAAATAAAAATTCAATTTTTTTCAAAAGTATTTTTGAAATACAAAAACAAACAGGGCCAGAGGTAAAATTATATGTAACCAGAAAACAGCTAAACAATTTTCCAGCCAAGGCCAAAATAAGAAAGCAAGATGATGTGCAAATCCACACTCTCACTAAGTTCTGGAACAATCTTCATCACTCAAACTAAGGAAAAAAAACAATCCTCTTTAATATTAACACCAAACACCACCACCCCCACCCTCCCCACATTTTTTTGGCTTCTGCAACTTTCTTTCTATTCAGTTTCTGTCTTCCTCCTTTTCAATCTTCTTTCCTACTTTGGTTTTTATTCTGGCATGGTTTTCTCACTCTCTTCAACTAGATTTCTTATTGCAATGCCAAGGTTTTAGGGAATGCATAGGTCTCAAGCCATGGGAGCCCCATCATGTTCCTGACTTTGTTAGCAAGCTTAATAATCTAAAACAAAAACCTCAAGAGGATTCACTTTGTCATTTTGCAGACCTTTATTATTGAAAATCCTTTCTTCATCTTTCTTTCTTGTTTTATAATTTTGTAGTTATTTCACCTTTGCCAAGTCATTTAAACTAATCAACTTGCACAGGAATAACAGCAGCAAATATGCTCTGGTTCACAAATATACAAAGCTGCAAGATACTTACCCGCCTAGGTTTTTGCCAGGCCATCTCTGTGTTTTGATGAACTTTTACAAGTTAGAAGGATTTTAATTTTTCCAGCTTTAACATTTGAAAGCATTCAAATTAATTGGCAGTTCACTAATTTTCCAGGTTGGGTTTGAGAAGATGGTTGGCTATGCTAATTTTCTAACAATGCAATGCAATGCATTAATCAAGTGAAATATGAGTAACCTGGGAGTTGTGTGGCCATAGAAGTAAACAAGAGGCATTTCAAGTGAAATGCCTTCGACTGGATCAATAGGCAACTCAATGGGGGTGGCAGCAATGCATCCAGGAGCAGTTATAGATCCTTGGCCTATATCCAAGTCCACAAAAGTAGGCTTCCAACCTTGTTTAGCTGCCCAACTGAGAAGCATCCTCGACAATGTACTCTTTCCTGAATCTGTAGGTCCAACAACAATCACCCTAGGGCCCTGAGATGAACAATTCACATTCAAAAACTTAACAACAGCAACAATGTAAACACCAACTTTGTTCATACAATCAAACAAAAACAGCAATATTAATACCTGAGAAGATTCAGGAGATGCTTTAGCCTGGTTTCTTCGTCCATCGAGCACAGCGTGCACATTTACATAACTAACCATAGGAGTCTAAATTAAATATAAAAAAATATATCAGTAAATTAACAAAATAGAAAAGTTTATTATTTCCAAAACAGGAAAAAAAATCAGAAATGACACAGAAAAGAAATTCAAAAAAAGAGGCACCTCATCAGCTGTATAATCGGTTTCCGTAGAACCATCCATCTCAATTGTGGCTCCATACCAAGTAAAAACCTTTTTTTTCAATAAAAATTAAATAACATTTATTCTACATCAAAATAATAATAATAATAAGATTCGTAATTTGAAAGGAAACTAGATTACAGCGAATTTGAAGTGAGGAGGGAAGGTGAGCCAGATTTGAGGGGGAAGTTCGGTGCCAAAGATCTCTGCGGTGCCGTTTAGGAGTCTTAAGCGAAGTGGAGTGTCGTTAGCTACTTCGATTCTCAGCTCGCTCTCTTTCTCTAACTTAACTTGCCTTGTCGCTGAGGCCGTGCCTGCACCACCGTAAGCCATGTCGATCCTTCGTCTACTCCACCACCCTGCTGCTTCTGCAGAAATGAGGATTGGAAATCTTTTCTTACAAGGGTTTTAGAAGCGGGATGGGATTTATTTATTTATATCTTATCGGGATAACTCAGTCCCCTTTCTACATAATGAATCACAGACCAGTCCCTATGCTCTATAATCTGCATAAATTAGCTCAACCTTCTCAGCAGTTCAAAAACTTCAGTAGAGCCATTATATCAAACATCTGGGGTGCAAGTCTAAAAATCAACAGCTATTAGCTACAAAAAAGAATAAATTGGTTTCTTTGGCAAAACTTTAGTTTCTTAAAAATCACCGTTCACGTTTTTTCTTTTTTCTTATCAATGAATAAATCTGTTTACTTGTATGACTTAGATATCTCATATTTTTCGAAAAAATGATTCGATTGATAGGATTTGGTAAAAGAACAAAACTTTAGTTTCTTAAAATATGTAAAACTATATTAAACTGTGCAAGTGAAGAAACTTGAAATGGAATGTGTTTCATTAAAAGAAGTAATCACATAAATGGTATAAAAATCAATTTGTAGTAAAACAAGCAACCATGGAAATCGAATTAGATAACAATAAATAAAAAACATGTCAACATGACTTATAAGGATATAGTTGAAAATAAATAAAAAACTCATGGATCAAAATAAACGAATATAGAAGATGAGGTACCAAAATAGATAAATTGTCTATCTATAATCAAGCGAACTGTGATTTTCCAAAATCTTTAGTAGTGCTGCACCGTCTTTCTCAAAATTTCAAGATTTTTTTATTATAATTATTTATATATTTTTATATAGTTTAGATATGCTATATCAAAAATAATTTTTTTTTAATATATTATTTTGATATATTTCTAAGTAAAAAGTATTTTAAAGCCGCAACCTCTATCACAATCCCAAACAGGTCATAATGTGTGTACATGACTGTTATGCAACTATTGTTTCATGAAATTTTGAGCCTTTTATTTTAAATTAATTTTTTATATATTTTTAGATCATATTAATATGTTGATATTAAAAATAATTTATTTTTATGTATTCATAAAAAAAAAAACATTTTAAAAAAACAACATTTATTGCTATTCCAAACACCTCCTTAATTTACCTCATCAAGGTACAAGTAGATAAAAAGTTTAGCATGGAAAGAAGTATTATTGTTCATTTATATAAATGAACAGTGAATCAGCACTAATTTACCTAAATTTTTTTATTTATTAGGTTAGATAGATGACTTGTGTTACGTCCCGAGCTAACTTTTTTTTTTTACATAAAAAAGATTTTAAAGTGATATAAATGTTCTATAAAAACCACACCAAATTTTTTTTTAAAAAAAAATGAGATTGTAGTCATTAATTTGATTAGATTTAATAAGCTCGATAATTAATAATATGAATAACAAAACACAATGATGGTAAATAAAATGAGAACAAAAATTGAGAACCAAAAAAGGTAAAAAAAACTCAATCCAATCATTGGTCAAAATACTAAAGTAATCTCGTTGAAAGAAAATTAAATAAATTTATTAAACTTAATTATCAAATAATCCAAAACTGGAGGGTGAAAAATAAAAAAAAACAAATTATTTCATATAAAATTGAAAATTAAGAAAATTTAAGAAGGGTAAAATTAAAAAAAAAATTGATAAATTATTACATATAAAATAAATAATTATTAAAAAAAATAAGAATCAAATATAAAGGAGAAAATAATTTAAGAGCCGCGTTGAAATTTTAAAGAGTCATGCGCAAAAATCAAGAAGAAAAAAGAAAAAATCACGAGCACCAAAGCAAAAACCCATTGGCCACATGCACTACTGGATTATAGATGGGCCACCAAATTTGCCATGAAAAATAATATTTGGTGACTAGACAACCTCGTATGTATCACCCAAAATGCAAAAAGCCCACACGCTTACATGTGCAACACATGCTCCACAAAATGATTTTTAATAATATTTATATTTTATTCAAATAACCATTAAGTAAATATGAATGATTTATATAACTTATTTTATATTATTTAGTGTTTTAAATGGTGTATAAATCAGAAAAAATAGATTAATATATATATTTTAGTTTCATTATAAAAAATTAATAATTTTATGTTAAAGAATTTTATTAATATTGGTTTTTTGTTTTTAATTATAGGTGGATTTGAATCTACTTGGTATTTATGGTGTTAGAGTATACAATATTGATATCTCCAAAATTGTCCCTTCTCTTGTTTGAAGCCCGGCCTGCTTTAAACTTCATTAAAGCCCAAAGAGCGAAAGGTACACGAAGCAACGGACGGTCATGATGGGACTTCATTTAAATGTATTGACCACGACAAGTTCCCAGAAAACAGCGTAAATAAACCACCAGGAAGATTCAGAGCAGGTTCATCTTTGGTCCCAAGCGCTCCTTTCTTTGCTGCTGCCATGAAGAGATTTGGAAATACATATTCTCCGCGTCTTCCTCACCTTTTATCATTCGATGGATAGACTTTTTAGAAACATCTTTCTTCCATGGTAGTTCCATGTAGTTTCTTGGAATGATCACAAAACATCCATTTATATAATCAAGAGCAAGTTAAAACACCATGCACCCAGATAACCAGCTTCTTCTCCAGTTAGTCTTTCCTTCCACCCCGACCAGAAATTCATCAAATTTTCAAAAATGTTGCCAAATCATTTCCATGGCGAAAACCCAACCTCACTTGCTAGAAACAGCTGCAACATCTGCAGTGAAAGCCTGAGATATACACAGTCTATTGCATACTTTTACCTCACATTCAATAGCATACGCACAATATGGCGTGCATACATGCACAATGACATCCCAATGGTGGCGTTTATAGTTTTTGCCTACTTCGGCTACTTCATCGTAGACCACTGCTTAACCGTGTTTAATCGCCTGCCCTCCGACGAAGAATCGCCAAAGAAAGAGCTGTTGAGAGTTACTATATGGAGCTTAACATCAGCTATAATGTTTGGTTTTGCATATCAGTTCTCAACATTTATGGGCCCGACGGTGGCTGTCCTCATGTATGGCATTGCGATTGTGAGCAGTGCAGTTCTCTTCTTTGCCCACTTCATTTATGATGCCCACCGTGGTTCCAAGGCTTTCTGCAGTGTTAAGAGCAGCAAAGCTCTCCAGTTTCCCTCTCCTGCTGACAGGGATATCGATCCTGATATCAAGACGTTAGAACAAGTCTAAAGCCTGGGGATCAATTATGGCTTAATCATGATTAGCATGCCTAATCAAGCATATATGCCAATTGCCGAGAATAAGATATACTCTGCATATAAGGGACTTGGAGAGTGCGTGTGTTTCTTTATTTGAAGGATTTGAGACCACCACAAAAGGGTTTTAGCAGAAATTAGTATGGTTTGGGCAACTTTAATTTAATTAATTGTCGTGATTTTTTTTATTTGATTTATTGCTTGTTTAGAATGAAAACCTTGGTGAATGTGCCAATTTGAGAGAAGTGATTTTAGAAATCGCATATCCTTCAACCACATCTTAAGAATCTCTTTTAAGCAATTAATATATTGAGATAACAATTATAATTAAAAATATTTTTTATTTAAAAATATATTAAAATATATATATTTTTTATTTTTTAAAAATTATTTTAAATATCAACACATTAAAACGATTAAAAATATAATTTTTTTTAGAATTAATAAAATATTTTTTTAAAATTTTTTATTAACTCTAAAACATTAAGCGTTGAACCCTTAATGTTTTTATCAAGTTATTTAGAGTTAATAAAATCCTTACAATGAATGAACATAGGACACTTTGAATTTTGATCATTCAATAACCACTCTTAATCCAACTACCACACAATCTCCTCTCCTCTCCTCTAATTGATCTTTTAGAACACTAGAATCTCTCGACTAGGGCTGAGCATTTTCGATCCAGTCCGGTTTTGATTCAAAATAAACAACCAAACCGATTTTATTTTATTTTTAGTTTTGGAACCGAACTGAACCAAAAACCGGTTCAAACCGATTAATTTCGGTTTGGTTTTTTCCCTTCCAAACCGGTTAAAACCGAAATTTTTATACTTGCTTCCATTTTCCAAAAAATCAACTCCAATTTTCATTTTGTTCTCCTTGTCCAGAAGTTATACCCAGCAAAAAAAATACACAAAACAAAAGGATTTGACTGCAAAAAAATAAAGAGAAAATCAAAAGTTATTGAAATGTAAAATCATCAAAAAACATGGAGGAGAAGAATACAGATTTGAGAGTTGAGAGACAAGAAAAACATCAATAGCATTGATACAGAAACTGTTGAGTGCAGAGTTTTTAGATCTTAGTTTCTCTGAAATCCCAAGAAAACCCAGCATAGGGAGAGACTAGAGTTGCCAAAAAAGAAAGGAAAGCAAAGTGGAGAGGGCAAAAGCCAGCACACACTCAGACAAGAGAGCCCAACGAGAGTGAACACGTAAGAATGGCAAAAATGCACAGGATAATAGGTTTTTGAAATAAAGATTTTTGCAATATTTGGAGAAGAAGACAGATTTGAGAGTGAGAGACAGAGAAGGGAGAGAGGCGGCTGGGAATGTTGAAATTTAAGGTTAGAAGAAAATATGTTATTTATACTTGTTTTAGAGGGAGGGGGCGGCTATGTGAACTGTAATTTGCTAGGATTAATGAGTAGAAAGCGTTTTTTTATTTCTAAACCGAACCGGTTCGGTTTGGTTCAGGTTGTCCGGTTTAAGCATTATAAAACTGGAAACCGAACCAAACTGGATATTTTTTTAAATATTCTAATCGGTTTTTGTTTTCAGTTTGATTTTTTCGGTTATTTTTTTTCGGTTTTCTCAGTTTAATTGGTTTTTTTACTCACCCCTACTCTCGGCCATATAACTTTGCTAGCAATTTCTTAGATGTTTTCAGTGTCATAATGTCATAATTGCAGTGTCATATTATATCATAGATTAGATTACCTCATAGCCTATATAATAGCCTCTCAAAAACACTATGTATACATTGTGTGTTCTTCACCTTTGAATATACATAAGAAACATTTCGATTTATTTCTCTCTTTATCTTTTATAAAAGACAATGGCTCATTCCTTAAAACTCGTTCTTTATCTATCTTTATCGTGCTAGAATTAATTGGGCAGTTTATCACCTTTTCTTTCCTCATCACTGTCTCTTTTTACCAATTTCATCCTTGTTTTTAGATTAATATGGATGACCAGATTAGCTTATAAAGATTTCAACTAAATTTACGAGTTTTGAAATTAACGATCATATAAATCTTTAATAATTTTAAGATTTGTGGGACTCAAAATGATGATTTCTAGAAAATAAATATAAAACATAATTAATTAAATTATAACCCTATGTTACACCCTTTATCAATATTGAATAGACACACGATAAGTGGGATCGAACTTGCTTGAAGACAAGAGAAATAAAACATATATCTATGAGTAAATCTCTAGTTAAGAGAGAAAACAAAGACTATTAAAAAAAATGGTTAAGTTATAAATAAAATTTTTTGAAAAATAAAATACAAATATATAGTTTCTCAAAACTATGATAAATAACTAAATATATAGTTTTTAAAATTATGAAACTTATAAATATCTTATGAAATATATAGTTTTGGGAGCATTAAATATCCGGAGGAGAATTGTTTTGAAAAAAGAAGAAGAAATGGAGATGCGGGGTATCGATCCCCGTACCTCTCGCATGCTAAGCGAGCGCTCTACCATCTGAGCTACATCCCCGCCACATATTTTCTACGGGTAATAAAATATAATAATAAATTTTGAATTGCGAATCATCGGAACACTCGAACTGACGCTCTCAGGTTGTGCTATGCTTGCTCTTTCATCAGTGAAATAAAGAGAAAGAAAACCTGAAATCCCCAACGAGCAAAGCTAAGTAAATAACAAATATATCAAAAATGATTACCAGACACTTACTAAAGCAAGCTTCAACCTGGCGTCACTTCCTCTTGAATTCTAAAACTTCTTCTCCTTTGTTAACTAAATCTCTTCTTTTCTCGTCTTCTTCTTCTTCAGAATCACAAAGCCCCACCACTGCTTTCGTCGACGACAAGGTTACCGATCAATATCCCACTAGCACCTCCATCTCCATTGACCGTTCCGACCTATATAATCAACCTGGTCCAACTTCTCATCTCATACTCGTATTTTTTTTTTTTTTGCGGTGTTTCTTCAGATTTGTTTTCTTTGATTTGTATGGTTATTATGGTACTCTATTGTAGAGCATTCTCATGAACCCACATCGGATTCTGAGCTTGTCAAGCACCTTAAAGGCATTATCAAGGTGCCCACCAGTTTATTTTTATTGCTTTTTAAAATGCAGATACTATGTTTGTTAAAATACCTATGTTTGTTTCTCTTCAATTTTTTTTCTTACAATTAAATAGATTTTTGTTGATGGATTGATGAAAGACGTTCACTTTCACCCTAATATGGTTATCAGGAAATGCTGTAGCTTGGAACTTAGATACATGTGATTTTGAAACTCTTTTCAGAAATGGATGCAAAAATTTTCATTATGCCATCAATGAAAAGTATGGTTTTGTGCTGTTGTTATTGAAAAATTTATTGGAAGTTGTGGATGGTTTTTCAGTTCCGAGGTGGCCCAATCTCAGTGGCAGAGTATATGGAAGAAGTTTTGACGAATCCCAAGTTTGGATTCTACATTAGTCGAGATGTGTTTGGAACCGAAGGTGATTTCATTACGTCTCCTGAAGTAAGCCAGATGTTTGGTGAGGTAAATGAGTTTCTGTTGAACTTTGGAATACTTGTGTGATTGAGTTACATGGAACTTGTGAAACCTATATGTCATTTCTAAGGTCATCAAGGCAGTTAGGGAGTCATTGTACTGAAAGAGCATTTGTAGTTGTTTGATATTCAATTCTGGTTACCTCAATTGTTAATTCTTGGTTGATTGCTATCTGAGGAAATAATTTAACCCTTTTGATGTAATACCAGATGGTTGGTGTATGGGCCATGTGCCTTTGGGAGCAAATGGGACGGCCAAAACAAGTGAACCTAGTTGAGCTGGGTCCAGGACGAGGAACTCTGATGGCTGATCTTCTGCGTGTATATCACCACAATTCTGATGATTCTAGTGAAATAAGATAGTGCTTTAGAATTTTTAAGTTATTCGGTTTTTATTGAATAAGCATGCCTATTCCTTGTAGGGTGCATCAAAGTTTAAGAGCTTCACAGAATCGTTGCATGTACACTTGGTAGAATGTAGTCCTATGTTACAGAAGCTTCAGCATCACAACTTAAAATGTTTAGATGAAGACGATAGCAGTGATGGTGTTGAAAAAAGGACCATCAGCTCGTTGGCAGGGACACTTGTGTCATGGCATGCTTTGCTAGAGCAGGTTCCATCAGGATGTATGTAGTTATATTTTAAATTTCCTTTAGTTGAATGATAAGTTTCAGACTTGTATTGTTTGAATGGAATGAGTTCTTAATTTTATTTTAGTTTCACATTTTTGGGATAGCAGTTTATTTTCTTTTTCCAACATTGTAAAGTGACAGTTTGCTTTTTCTCTGATTATCATTCATGTTTCTTTGTGATGTTTCAGTGCCATCAATTATCATTGCCCATGAGTTTTACGATGCTCTACCTGTGCATCAGTTTCAGGTTAGTCTTATTGGTTCTCTTGGTGTCACTCTGCCCTAAAAAAAATGGTGCAGGTTACAGTTAATTAGTACTTGTGTAATCCATTATTTGCATAAATCTGATATTTAGGATCCTTTCTGCAGAATGCTTAATGCATTTTCTTTTCCTGAACTCTAAATAGTGTTCATTATCTTTGAATTTTTAGCTATTTGGATCTTGTTTTCTTGATTTCCATATTCCTTCTCTTTCTAACTATTCTTTCACTTGTACTAGTTGATATTACTCAAGCTTCTTATCGACTTACTTTTTAGAAATATTAAAATAATTTTATAGAAAGGATAGGATAAATATCACTGAAATATAATGAGAGAAGAACAGAAAAATACAATGGGCTGAGCTATCTCAGTTTGTTTCTCAACATGGAGGTTGCAAAGTGATAACATGTTCTCTGTAATTTTGGTCTCATCTTCTCTATAATGGAAAACTTTACTGTAAGTTGTTATATTGCTCTAAGTGTGTAGCCAGTTTCTAAGTCATAATTCAAACTTTTACTTTGTATTCATCCCATAACTAGAAGAAAGATATTTCAAATTACTCTCCCTTGCTTTATCTTGTCATTGGTTTTTGGCTATCATATTCTTTGCTTTTCTCTTCTCACCAATCAGTCTGATTGACAACACCTGCAGAGAGCTTCTCGTGGCTGGTGTGAAAAAATGGTTGATGTTTCGGAAGATTCAATGTAAGCATTTGTAGTTTAATCTTAGAGATATAATCCTTTTGCAGATAACTGTAGATTGATATTTCTTATGTATATCGATTAGGTTTCGTTTTGTTCTATCCCCACAGCCAACACCAGCAACTCTATATTTAATGAAGCGCTGCAAGTGGGCTGCACCTGAAGAAATAGAGAAGCTTAGTCATATTGAGGTTTGCCCCAAAGCTATGGATTTGACACATGCTATTGCTGACAGAATAAGCTGTGATGGAGGAGGGGCCCTGATTATTGACTATGGCCTAAATGGTGTCGTCTCAGATAGTCTGCAGGTGAAGTCTCTTACCATTGTTTTCGGTGCAAGTGCTTCCATTATGTCTGTTGGACTGCATGGTTTATCGATGTGCTTGTAAACATTTTCAATTATCTGTCCACAAACTAGTGCATTCCTTCATGTTCTATTTTATTTCTTCAAACTTTCCTCAGGGATAGAAAGATTGCACTGTTGACCGAAGGTTTGCATTCGTTGGGTTTACTTTCACTGCACTGAAAACTTTGAGTGCTGGTTTGATTCAATCTATTACTCTAGACCCTTCTATTCTTTCCCTTACTACATCTGTGCAGGCAATTAGGAAACACAAGTTCGTCAACATACTCGATAATCCCGGGTCAGCTGATCTCAGTGCATATGTCGATTTTGCTTCCATCAGGCACTCTGCTGAGGAAGTGTCAGGTATGGTTATACATCATTTTGGATTTACGTCGTTTCTTTTAGAATTCGAGAGTGCAGTTAAAAACAGGATTTCTAAAAGAAAAATAGTGGAAACTTGTTCATTTATTACATGACGATTTTAGCAGATATCTCTGTCCATGGACCAATTACTCAGTCCCAATTTCTTGGTGCTCTCGGCATAAACTTCCGAGTGGAATCATTGCTGCAGAACTGCACAGATGAACAAGCTGATTCCCTGAGGACAGGATACTGGCGTCTGGTAGGTGAAGGTGAAGCCCCATTTTGGGAGGGACCTGATGAACAGGTGCCCATTGGAATGGGTACTCGGTATCTGGCAATGGCCATCGTGAACACGAAGCAAGGTATTCCAGTTCCATTTCAATGAAGTTTGAATTACAGCATGATTTTTAACCTTTTGTATTCTGCATTTGTAAATTTGTAACAAATGCAACTTTGAATACTTCTGCAATGCTTGTGTGTTTTGAAAAACCTAGTTCATTTGGAACTCTTTAAAAAAATATTAAGGGTGAAATTTTTTAAAAAAAATAATTTTATAAATTATTTCAAATAAAAAAATAATAATTAAAAAAATGAAATCAAACTTCTCAGAAAAAAAAAATTAATTTTATTAATTATTTTATATAAAATAGCAATAAAAAATATAAATCAAATCATGGATAAAAAATTTTAATTAAAAAAAAGAAGAAAAAACAAGTTATAATCTAAAGAATAAAAACTAAAATTGATAAAAAAAATTAAATTAAATTTAAATTTGAAGAGTTGAAATTAAAAGAAAATGATTTGAAAAAAAATAATTAAAAATTAAATTTGATATAATTATTAAATAATAAGATATTTTTAATTTTTTTTATAATTCTTAAAAGCTGTTTTTGATCCAAAACGAAAATAAATATATTTTTTAAAAATCAAATCTAAATCTTCAATTAGAGAATATTTTCATTAATAAACTTTTCAGAAGCTACCCAGATGCAGGAAAGGTAAGGTGGGTACACCCATAAGGAAATAATTTTTCCATTATTCCGCGGAATGACTCGCTGATACTTAGAGAGTTGCTCACCCTCGTTCAAAGAGCAAAGAGAAGACTAATAAGAACCATTGGATGGGTAATGGGTTCATTCAATCCTAGTCGTTAAAGTTAAAACTTTAATAAGTGAGTTACCATAAACTAGTATTATATTTTACACGTTCTAGATGTTCTTAACACTTTAATCCCAATACTTCATTTCTGTATTATTAAATTTAAGCCTGTTTGTTTTGGTAGTTTAAAAGTAATTTTTAAAAAACATTTTAATTTTTAATTTTTTTTATTAATTTTCAAATTAATATATTTTTAATATTTTCAAATCATTTTGATGTGTAGATGTTAAAAATTTTTTTTTAAAAAATAAAAAAATATTATTAACATATATTTTAACACAAAAAAATTATTTAAAAAACAATCGTAATCACACTATTAATTAAATTATTCCTTGCCTCTAATAATATAAAAAGAGAGCAGAAGTACTGAGAAGAGTTCAAGCCACCAAAACAGCTATGGCACCGTCTTATTCTCGAGTCACTTGGCTTATTAAGCTCTTGTATGATAAAAGAAGAAAGATTAGCTTAATTATTTGATTTCTAGTTTATCAATTTAAATTTTATAAATTTAAAATATTAAAAGTTTAAATAGTTATTTAATTTCAGAACATATAAAATTAATTGAGATGTGAATAATATTTATATTAATAAAAAAAATAAAAATGGGATTAGTAATAATTTGTATCTTGATTTTGTTTTATAATTTTAACTTTTCAATATTAACTGAAATTCAATATAAGGTGAAAAAAATAGTTTTTTATTTTTTTATTTTTTATTTTTAAAATGAATTTAAGGAGTTAGGAGCGAGAAACAAATAGCTAAAAAATAAGTTTTACCACTAAACCAGCTGTCGTGATATTCCAGTCAACTTAAAGTCATCAAAAGTGGTAAAAGTAGATGTCACGTTGCGTCACATCATCCATCACTTCTCTAGTTTTTTTTTGTTTTTTTTAATCATTTCAAAGCTAGGACGTGCCATCTAGGCCCAAAAAAATCAAACTTGGCGTGCGCAGACCAACTCCTCTGCTTTCCTGTTTTGCACAATTTTTTAATTTATTTTTAAACCATCTTATTTTTTTTAATTGAAAAGTCATTCATTTTTTAATTTCATTTCGGTTCCATTTATATTTATGTCATTATTAATATAATATTACATCATTATTAATTTTAAAATTTATAAAATTAATTAAGATATATATGAATATCTACTTAAATAAAAAAAATCATTTAATGAATTTTTTTTTATTTTAAAAATTATAAAAAAATATTTTTTTATTTTTATTTCTAATAGAAATATATTAATATATTGCGTTATAATCTATCATGTAAATTGAAATAATTATTTTATTTTTACCTTACAAGCCTCAAATTGATTAAGTGTTATCAAGAAATAAAAATATTCTCCAAAACTATAATTTATTTAAAATAAAATAAATCATAAGTAGTTATTGTCAATAAAAGGAGTATGTTTTAAAATATTTATATAATAAGAGATTTAAACTTTATAGAAGTAAAAAAGGTGTTTCACCCCCTAAATATATGGTATATAATTTGAAAATTATTTGATATCCTTAAATTGCATATAAATATTAAAAAACAAGGTTCATTGAATGAAGAATTTAATAAAAAAATTTGTATCCATGAATTAAATAGGTTTGGAATGGTCTATATGAATTTATAGAGAATGCTTATTATGTTATTTAAAATTGTGTTCGAATTAATTTTGTTACAAAATCCACCTGAACGTTAATTATTAATTTTTATTGATAATCTTACTTATTCAGTGCATTGTGTCCAAGTTTGGTACATCTTACGTCTATTTATTTCTTGTTAAGTCAAATTTATTTAAATCATTAAATCAAAGAAGTATGCTATCAATTCATTAGAAAATTCATCAAAACTGTGTTGAAAAGTGACGGATCATGATTTTTCAAATCAATCTCATTTAAAAAAAAAAATGCATGAAAGTTATAATTTAATGCAGAGTCGAGCGTCGGTCTCAAAGTAAAGGTCATTGAATACATCATAAAAAATATAAGGAGTAAAAAAACCTGGTTTTCATTTACTTAAGTATTTTCTCATTTTTGTAGTATGACTTATTTGGTATTTGTTTTTCTTTTATAAATTTAGTCAATGACAATTTGATTCTTCTCTAAAAATTCATTCTCTTAAAAACTATGTAAGAAAAGTTGAATTTTAAATTGTACTTAAAAAAAAAGTATTGTATTCTAAGAGTTCTTTATGGAATCTGAACACAAAAAAAACAAAAATTCAATTAGAATGATTTTATTACTAAATTCATTTAAAATTTGGTAACATTAGTCAATTGTTATTTGATGAATTTTTCAGCTTTATCATAAATATAAATAAATAATCATCATAAGAATGAATTCAAAATAATTATATTTGATTAAATAATAATAATAATCATTGTTAAATATCTAATAATATCATTTAATTTAGTTTGATTTGATTTTTAAATGATTTGTCTAGAATCAAACTAGAAATAAGTAAAATCTAATTTAGTTTGAACTATAGGTGAGTGAGAAATTCACTCGACTGGGCCCATTTATTTTTTAACTTTTATTAAAAATAAATTTTTATGGAGTTGTATTCATTTTTAATATAATACATGGATTTTTTATCTTATAATTTGCAAGACATACATGATTTTATAAGTGAAATTGAATTTTAGAATCTAATTTTTGAATATTTTTTAATTAGTTAAAAAAATAAATTAGGTTGATAAGATATCCATTGTATCTGATCTGATAGGGTTAGAGGTAGAGTAGGGGGAGAAAATTTAGATATTAAAGGGGAGTGGGTGAGAAAAATATTGGCTCCAACTTACCCCTTTGTTATCCCTACTTCCATCTCTAGATATTAACTTAATCTCTATAATCAAAATCAATAATTAAACAAAGCATTAAATTATACTATTTTTTTTTATTGTAATATCTTATTATATTTATTTTAAACATATTATCAATTAACTTTACAAGAATAATTATATATTTATAACATTTGACGGTGGTGCTATTATCATATGATCAATGTAAAACCCAAAATAATTTATATTTTAACACTTGACAAATTTTTTTATATAATAATATAATGAAAATAACTTATTTCTTTTAAACTAAGATTTCAAATTAATGTTAATAATAAAAAAGTAAATTATTTTGATTTAGAGGGCATTTGTTTTGCATAAAATATATAATGATAAAATGCGATGGTGGTGAAATGATAATGATTGAAGTTACTACCAGCAATGGAAAAAAAATAATGATAGTTACGACAAAATAGAAAAAAAAATGGTGGTGATGGTGTAATATGAGAGTGGTGATTGTGATGGTAATAAATATGAGATTGTGGCCTTGGGGATGGTGGTGGTAGTCATTGTGATGATGATGAATTATAGGTGTGTGGTGGTAATTAAAATAGTTGTTCAATGTCCATAAAATACTTATAAAATTCACAAGTTTAAAATATTTTTTTAATAAATGAACTAAAGAAGTTAATTATAAAATATTTTATATAAAATATATTTTTTAAAAAAAATATTTTTCTATAAAATATTTTTTATTTGCAAAACAATTACCCTTCTAATTTGTTATTTTATTTTTAAAGATAAGTTGAATTTTATTACAAAAAAACATGATATCAAATATATGATTTTGAGTTCAAATTATACTCATAAATAAACTAGTGTAATTGTTTCAAAGAGGAGCTCCTATCGCACATATAATAATCATTGACGATTAAATATCAAAAAGTAATTTAATTTTACATGTCTAATTTTTATCTTAGCACATTTAAAATTAATTCTATATGTTTCAAATATCTTAATTTAATAATAAAAAAATAATTAAATAAATAAAAAATTCATTACACATAAAGGATTTCAAAGATCATACAATATATATATATATATATATATATATATATATATATAGACACACACTTGACCCGCGCGATGCCGCGGGTCATTTTTTTGCATAAAAAATATTACAAAAAATAATAATTTAAAAATCGTGGGTTTTTCTGTAAAGTTATACCCAAGAATCTTAGGTTTGGCTATAACGCCTGACCTAAAAGTAATATTTATAATATTAATAATAAAATTAAACTTGCATGACCTAAGTTTAAGTGAGCCTGTCTGCAACACCGCACCCAAGAATATTGGATGTGAGTCTGGCTATAAGATCGTGTTATAAAAGTGTGATAATTAAATAGATTAATTAAAAAAAAACAAAGAAAAAAAATCAACAGGAAGGAAAAAACCAATGAAGAAAAAGAAAAAAAATTGTATTACTTGGGTTAACCCTTTAAACCAGGTTATCCCGTAAAACTTGAGATTCACGTCATGAAAGTTTGATAACTAAATAGAAAAAAAAAATGACGGTTTACCCAGAATTAACCGGGTTAACTAATTAAACCAAGTTAACCCGTCAAACCCAAGATACGTGTCATAAAAGTATGGAAATTTGATAATTAAATAGAAAGAAAATTAACTTTAACAAACTAAACTAAATGAAAAAAATAACACGTCAAATCAGGTTAACTCATCAAACATTAACAAACTAAATTAAATAAAAAACATTCATTAAAAAAAATTAAAAAGCAAAAAAAAAAGAGAAAAAAACAGCTATATAATATAATATAATACAATATAATTATAATGAAAAAACATGGGGAAAATTTAAAAAAACGAAAAAAAAAACGTGGGGAAAGCTAAAGCTAAAGCTAAATTCTCAACCAACTCAATATTAAAAAAAATAAATTCGACAAAGATAATTTAAAAAACAACATGTGGGGGAAACACTACAGCCAAACAAAAACCATGTAGGGAAAACACTGTAGTAATCCATAATTTTTTTTTTTGAAAAAAGATACAAAGCTAAGTTCTCAACCAACTCAATATATAAAAAAACCGACAAAGGCTATTTAAAAAAAGAAAGAAGAAGAAGTCAATTTTGGGTATAAGAAATGAAAAAAAACAACATGTAAAAAAAAGGAAACAAAAGCGAAAAAAAAAACAACACGTGGAGAAAGCTATAGTGTTTTAAAGAAAAAAAATACTATTTAAAAAAAAGAAGTCAATTTTGGGTAAAAGAAATGAAAAAAAAACATGTAAAAAAAAGAAAACAAAAGCGAAAAAAAAAAAACGTGGGGAAAACTATAGTGTTTTAAAGAAAAAAAATAAAAAAACTAAATTTTCAACCAGCTCAATAGTAAAAAAATAAAATTAACAAAAATAATTCTGAAAAAAAAGGAAATATGTAAAAAATGACAATTGTGAAAAAAAGAAGAAAAACAAATAAAAAAATAAAAAAAAAACATGTGGGGAAAGCTAAAGCTAGATTATCAGCTATCTCAATATTGAAAAAATAAATTTGATAAAGATAATTAAAAAAAAAACATGTGGGGAAATACTATAGCAATCTATATTGTTTTTTTTTTTTTTAAAAAAAAAACTACAAAGTTAAATTTTCAACCAACTTAATATAAAAAAAAATAAAATCTACAAAGACCATTTTGAAAGAAAAAAAGAAATAAAGAAATCATAAAAAGAAAAAAGAAAACAATGTATGAGAATATTATAGCAATTCATAATGTTTTAAAGAAAAAAAAACTACATAGTTAAATTTTCAACCAGCTCAATATTAAAAAAAAATTTAGTAAAGATAATTTTGAAACAAAATTTTTTTTAAAAAAAAAACAAAAAAAAGAAGAAGAAATCAATTTTGGGTATAAAAAAAAAACTTGCTGCAAAAAAAAAACATGGGTAAAAAAAAAGAAAAAAAAATGTAAAAAAAAAAAGAACTGATGTAAAAAAAAAAAAAACTACAGTGGCTGCTATAGTGAAAACACCACGCATTTTAGAGTTCTTTAATATATATATATATATATATATATATAAATCAGAAATACCTTTGATGTAGACCTTGCGCAAGATTGACAGTCAAGTACAGGACCACCTTTTGGCCTATCGTATCATGACGGCCAGTTTGATCATACCGGCCCTGCACTTGCGGCGTGTTGGGAGGTCATTGGTTGTTTTGGAACTATCAATTTTTAAAATCTTTTGATGAGATTCGAGGGCTACACACACACACACACACACACACATTTAAGGTTGAAAGACCTGTTCATCTCCGCGTTTTCGTGGCTTACCCGTTGAATAAATTGCATACTCTCCCAGTCAGTCAACGATGTAGTTATTTTTTAAAATTTATTTTTAATATTATTATATTAAATTAATTTAAAAACATTAAAAAATAATTAATTTTAATTTACAAGTAAAAATATTAAATTTCTTAAAAATAATGTTTCTATGCGAAAACAAACAACTTTTTAATCAATTTCTCAATCATTGCTTTATTGTCTTGCTTTTCTATGTATCTTAATTTTATATTGGTAGATAGATTAGGCGTTTGTTAACAATCTTTGACCCTTTCTTAAATTATTTAATTGACAGTGACTGGTCAATAATTAGATTAGAATAAGAATTATAGAATATGCTTGGGTGGTATTTGTTTTTTGCTGTATTTGTTTTCAGTGTACAGCCAAAAAACAAATCAAGGCTGTACCCAGCCCTGGCTTGCTGGTGGTGTCTAAAATTTATTTATTTATTTATTTTTGTGTTAATGACAGCTATAAATATTATTTTATGTGGATAAAGAATCGAAACTAATCGGGTGTAACCTACCGGCCATAAAATAACAATATAATTCAGCTTGGGGTTAAATATTTTTTTTTTTGTCTTAGATTTAATCTATTGGTTACTATTACGATGAACACTGAAAATTTGCATGATTATTAATTTTAAAACTTATAAAATTAGTTAAGGTATGTATAAATTGACCTAGAAACCCATATTAATTATAAAAAAAAATCACAACATAACTTATCTTAAATGAATTTATTATAAAGATAAAAAAAAATTCATAATCCATAACTATATATAAAAATATGAAATAGATGATTAGAAAATAAAAAAATATGTATTCAAGATAATTTCAATAATAAATACTAAATATATTATATTGCTTTAAAAAAACTCTACGTGCAAAGACTGAAAAGACTTCTACTCCATCTAAGAAAAATAGTTATCTATTTATTTTTTACATATGACACAATACTACTAGTAGATAAATTCAAAAGAAACTAAGAAAAAGACTAAGAAAATTAATATAATTAATATAAATATATTAATTTTATTTTCTCATTACATGTTTATTTATACTCACTATCATATAAAACCAATCAATTATCTATAAAACATATATACTAACATTCTATGTAAATCTTCTTTCTTCTTTTAAAGGATACATAGAATGTTAGTATATATGTTTTATAGATAATTGATTGGTTATATATGATAGTGATTTTATTATGCAATACATATAATTTTATTTATAAAATTATTCTTTATTTTTAATATTCATAAATGTTTGGTTAATAAGTTTAGAGTAAAGATAAAATCATTGGGATGGAAGTAATTTGTTAAGAAAATTATAAAGTTTTTATAATTATAAGATTTATTTTACATTAAAGCATTATTTCTAAATATTTATAATTAATACTCTATTAAAATAAGATATTAATCAGAGTTGTTTAGACTAATACATATTATATTCTTTCTGTTATGAAAGAAAATAATTGTTCTTATAAAATAAGATATAAAAACTACTTGAAATTAATATGTAATTTATTTACATAAGACTATGACCTTATTTATACCATTTTCTTAGAAAAGATGATAGATAAATTATTATTTGCTAAAAAAATTTTCTAGTAAAGGAAGAAAAAAAACACACCTCTGAAAGTCTTGCTAAAGGAATAAGTAAATGGTATGCTTAAGAAGTCTCAAGCACTCATCTTTATTTATTTTGATTATAATTTGCTATTTGTTTATGTTCTTATAGCAATTTTTTTCTATGAAAGTGGACAAGATTTATATATAATACACGTTATGCTGGTTTTAAGTGAATAATTTAATAATAAAATCCTACTATATGGTTTTAAGTGAATAAGCCGTGCCTTTATTGGTTATCTATGAAAGGCTATGTCAACCAGTTAAAGTGGTATCGAAATGTGGTGAAGGTTGATTGGTAGATCATCATATCGATATGTGCAGCATCACATATGTATGGACTATCTATATACTATATTAGTGACTCGTGCTACACTAGAGACCAATCAATTTTTTTAATGTATAATAGGAATGTTTAGATAAAAGTAGTATTTTAAAAAATAAAACAAAAATAAAACAAGAACAATCTCATGTTTGAGTTATTACCTTTATCGGATCTCATAAAATCAAATAATGTAATAATTTGATTTAAATCGTATACAACGATAATAGATGAACTGTACAAAAAACATTTGGTAAAAATTAACTAAAATAAACAAGCCATTGATATCATACTCGGAAAGGAGAAAAAAGAAACGATCACTAGAGACTCACCATCATCCCATTGTGGACATCACTCACCACTAGAAGAGCTTGTTGAGATGATTCAAATCCCACTATAAAAGGCTGTATGACGACATCGAAAGAAGTCATATGGGTCGCTAGAGTAACGACTCGGAAAAAGAAACCAAAAAACAAAACAAAAGAAAGTGATCATTCGCCTATATTCAATCAATCAATCCTATTTAACTCTTGAACAAAATTCATTTTTAAAAATAAATTTATTAAAACAAATAAATAAAAATACTCAATATAACCCGATTATATTAAAAAAGCAAAGGATGCAAAAAGTTGGAAAACAAAGAGAGCCCAACCTCTAATTAAATAAAATTTGAAGGATAAAACTGAAAAAAATATTAGCTTTAAAAAATAATAAATAAAACAAATTAATCCCGACTGAATCCCCTAAAACAAATTGATCCACCCAACACGTGACTTAAACCTTGGACCAAATTATAACTTGGGCCATATTTATAATTATGATTTTGATTTTAAAACTTAATTAACAAGTTTCTTAACCATTTTAAAGTCACATTTTCTAGCTAGCTCGCAATCAATAAAAAACGTTATTTGAACATCATCCTTGCTTAATCAAATGAGTATTATATAAGTTAGGCATTGTATTTCATTTTAACATATATATCTTGGATCAAATAAATATGTTATTTTCTTTAAGGACCAAAACGTTAATGGTAATATAAGTGTTTATATAAAAAATAAATAATCACATGTCATTTAATCAAGAGGAGTAGTTGTCTACTTTGTAAATCGATTAAAATAGTTGAAATTGACATTGAATCAAAGAAATAAAGATTCAAGATATTGATTAATAACCATTTCCTATTAAGAACAAGAGTGTTCAACATATTAATGTTTTCAAACATTGCAATATAAATAGAATTCTAATACATAAACTTGCTAGGAGAAAATGCATGTGAATAACAAGTATGAATTGTATTAGGATTCAAGTAATAAAATCCTAATATACCATAAACAATTTGTATAGGATTATGAATAATAGTTTTCCGGAACTCAATCTTTGTATCATTATAAA
Source organism: Populus alba (assembly GCF_005239225.2). Classification (NCBI taxonomy): domain Eukaryota; kingdom Viridiplantae; phylum Streptophyta; class Magnoliopsida; order Malpighiales; family Salicaceae; genus Populus; species Populus alba. Next base: position 11,586,139 of record NC_133300.1, on the reverse strand, counting down.
TAGGTTATCTAACAGCTGAAAAAGATGGTTAATCCAATATATATAATTTCTTTACAATCTTTTAATAAATTTATCTCTCTTTACATCTTTACACTTTATCTTTCTTGGAACTCATAATTGACTTTCTCAACTTTCTTTCTTTTATCTTTATTGCTATATTCTTTGGTTTACTTAGTTTGCAGTGTTCTAGGAATTACTCTTTGACCTTTTAACATGTTAAACCAAGTTAAGAATTCCATAATTTGTTTGATTTATGTTGCGATGTCGCGGTCACATAAATTAATTATCCTAGCTTAAAACACAACACATAAGATAGTATAGAGCAAGCAAGGGGTCGATCCCACGAAGAAGATTTAGTTCAAATTTTTATGCTATACGTTATGCAATTAAGGGGTTTTGATTTGTGATGATCTAAACTATGAAAGAAATTAAACTAGCAAACAAAATCAATTAAAACCAAAATTTATCAAGAAAATAAACCTTAGTCGCAAGCACACATCCACCAACGGAAATTAGAACCAATCCTTGAAACAAAACTTCAATTTATATTCTGAATTTTTATCTTTTTCTATTGTTGGTTAATTAATGGATTCGCCGTATAATTAACCCTAACCAACAAAAAATCACAATGTCCGCATTAATGATTTAGTTCAATGGTAGCCCTAAGAACTAGATAAATTGATTGATCTCTTGACAATCAAGTTATCCGCAACTTGTGTTCCTTTGTTTGAGTGTTCTTCCTAAGTTTAATAATGTAGTTTCGCCATAATTATCAAGCTTAGTTGCTTCACAAGTTCATATATCACAACTCTGGTTTTGATATCAAACTCAACAATAGATTGTTCACAATAATAACTTAGAGTCCGCTCTAGCAATTATCAACAACAATCATAGAAAATATGCATAGAAAAACAATCATACTCATTCATAATATAAATTGAAAATAAAAGGAAGAATAAATCTCATGATTCTTGAAATCTGAAGGTTTGTTGTGTCCTTACAACCAAGAAAACGAGCTTAGCTTTGCATATCTATGTAACAACTACCCCTAAAGATAGAAGAAAACATTATTTTTGGTTTGTAGAGAGGAGAGTTTGTGTTTCTTCACTTCTGGCTGCTGCCCCTTTCTGCCCTCTTTCCCTTCTCTCTTTCTTTTTATATGCTAAGAAACCCCAGTCCTTATTTTCCTAAAAAGAAGAAATAGTTTTGCATTAAATCTTCAAGATTTGACTTAGAGGAGTTAAATTGATGAAATAAAAACTTGGACAATGGTTTAGATGCTTCGAAACATAATTTGGACATGTTCCTTTACGAAACTTGTTTACTGGTAGAATTCAGCTGTCATCATTGAAAATTAATATCTTCCTCATATGACATCTTTTTTGGCTGGAATTTTGAGTGTTGATACCTCTTTAAGTCAGGAATCCAACAAAATTGAGTTTTCATCAATTGGACTTCTGAAGCTCCAGATATTGAATTTTGAATGGGCGAAGGTCAACATTGACAGACTACGAGATTTGACTTTGAAGGATGCGATTTCCATGATCTTTCTCTTTTTATTTTTCTTGCATTAAATTTACAAAAAGGTATAGATGTTAGATTTTTAGTGACACTCAAATCACTTCATTTCAACCTCTAGAACTCAAGCTTTGCATAAAACATCGACTGAATGTCAAATCTGTCAATTACCTTCAATTTACTCCCCTTTGCATCTTTCATCCAAAAGTGCCTTCATAACATAAAAGAAAACAATATCAAGAATATCAAGACATTATATATATATATATATAACATGGGTAAAACACTAGTTAAATATGAGTGAAACTATCGAATAATATGGTTACATCAATTTATAAGACTATTACCTATTTTCACTCAGAATTAAATTTCTAATTGTAGTTTCTCTTCATTATAAAAAAGGAATGTATAACAATTAATATATTGATCAAAGAATATCATTAGTCAATCAACATATTAGCAATAATAGTGGGACTAGTTTTGTTATTATACTAGTGAGGTTATTGAATTGATCAATATATTCGCACGCCTTGTAAGACTAATTCGTTAAAATAATGAAGTAGCGATCATGCTAAAAAAATAAACTGGTAAAAACATGGTTATAATTGTTGATGATTATTTGGTCCATACAACTAAATAAAGAGTCTAAAAAGAAGTCACCTCACCAATATAGAAGCTAATGGAGCAACCTCCGTCAAACATACCATATGCTTTTCCATGTCTAATTCCCTATATTAACAAATAATTGATTTTAAAAAGAACCATAAAGTCACATGTTGTCCGTAACACTCCCATCTTTCCCAACATTGTTTGCTTTATGAATTTCTAGTGAATACATTTGTATTTTTATACCTCCATTATACCTTATTTATATTTTTTAGAGACTTGACAACATAATTATATGGTCACAATTAATATGGTCAAACTCCAATAACCAGTAATACTTTCTTATGAAGGTATTTTATTAGAACTTAAATTCATCCAATGTTGATTTAATGGCTATGTAACTAAAGATGAAAATTATAGCTACAACAACTTACAATAACAATATTATGGTAGTTAACAAAACCATACAAGCTATGACCAATCAACTCAATCAAATCTTTAACGAGCTCAAACAAAGTTGATTGGGTACTATTTATAGCTAGTTTCTACATGACAATTCTTAGGATATATTTCCATGAAACAAAATTCCAATAGGAATGTTTAGAAGTTCTTTTCCTCATCTTGGGAAGCACGTGTCTATATAATATGTACCATAATAAGCTCATCCTAATTTAGACACGATAGCCCACGAGGTACCACATACCTTACAAGTCTATTAGTAGTCCCAATCAAATGACCTAGCCACCTTATGTACAACTAACTCAACCTGTACTTAGGTGGTTTAGTTTCCTATAATCTACTTTTTAATAAGGAAATTTTAATTTTTGTATACCCTTGGGACTTGTTATTGACTAAGAAAAAATATAAAGAGTTGATAAGGTTAAATTAGCCCAACACTTAAAGGAAATAGAGTTGGACGTTGGATATACAACCATACTTGTATATAATCATCCATATCCTAAATGGATTGACATGCTATATTCAATTCTTAAAAAACTCATGATAGCTGACTTCAAATAATTTTATAGGGAGGATAACTAGTCAACAAGGGACATCAACAAGTATAGTAATCAACATGGAAATAATGTTGTTAATACCTTTGTAAAACTGATGTTATTTGGTTCAGCATAAATTATAACTATCTTTTACTAGTTTACTATAATACCATTTAACTTCACTAGTAGTTGAAAAGAAATGGATGTATTTTTATGATTATTTTTATAAAATCATACTAGAGGTAACACTAACTCATTTAGGTATGATGGTCCAAGACACAAGAGAGTTCATAGAAAGTTATGCCTTTTATTTCAAGACTCTAAAAGTCAAGTTTTTTTTACTCATAATAGAGTAAGAATGCATTATGTTAATTCTGGAAGGAATGCGATAGAATATCAGAAAATGATTTATAGGGATTAAATATTCAAATATTTACAACCTTATAGATGGCATTGCTTAATATAAAAATATATTATAAAAATAAGCAAAAACAAAAGCTATTTAGAGGCATGCGGTCACGATGATACATTTAATGGTTGATTTAAACTTTGATATGGAGTTTGAAGAAGTTCACCAATAATTGATATTATTCGTAGAATTATAAAAAATTAAATACATTTGAGATTGTTATATTAAAAAAGCCCAAATAAACCAAATAAACCTATTAGTAAATAAATAAAAGTGACAAAAAATGGCCAATAAAAAAAAAAAAACTCATTTGACATTGAAAGAGCATAATAGATATTTTACTAATTGATGCGAGCTACAAGGAAGAATAGATGGATAACCACACAAGAATCTTGGCTACCTTGTCATATAGTGAGGGTTATGGCACTATATAATTAAAAACATGAGGCATTGCATGAATCCTGGATACCTGGCCACATAATGATGGTTGTGGGGCTCATACAATAACTTATTGTCAATAAGTAGTTATTCTTTTAAATAAAGTAGATCACCAAGTCAAAGTGAATATCCTACACTTGTATGTTTATTGTTTTAATTCTTTTGTTTTTACTTGCTTTATAGTTTTCTTAATTGGTTAAACAAAGCTGAGAATTTCACATTCTATTTTACTCGCAAGGGCTCCACTGGTGATTAAGTTTTGAATTATAATTTTTCAAGGAAAAAACTAATAATAAGTAATATATTAAGCAAACAATCTCATATAGAGATCAACATAAAAAAGAAGAGATATATCTTCGAAAGTTAGCTGCGAAAGAAGGAGAGAAAATTAGGATATCGACATAAGTCATAGAATGTTAGTTGGTGCCATGGCTTCCCCGTCTTTGAGGAGAGCTAGCCTCGTATTGGATACAAACACGACTGTTCTTAGCCATGAACGATCCTATTGATCTGCCATTTTCTCTACTTGTCAATTCCAGCTGCTCAAAATCAAAGCTTGTGACTTTTTTTAATCACATGATCAGCCCCTGTCACCAGTCGCCGTCAAGCAATAATACGTTAAGATATAACTATCTAGGTGGTGGTCCAGTGGTAAGAGCTTGGGATCAAGAGGTTTGCTCCCTCTGTGGTCTCAAGTTCGAGCCCTAGGTTGCTCATATGATGGTCACTGGAGGCTTACATGGTCGTTAACTTCAGGGCCCGTGGGATTAGTCGAGGTGCGCGCAAACTGGCCCGGACACCCACATTAAACTAAAAACTAAAAAAAAGAATAATACGTTAAGATACGTACACACGGTGCTTTCTAATATCCACATGGTTCACCACTAATACGTGCAGGAAATGAGACGTTTGAGAAGCTTGGCACAGTTGGCTCCTCAACAAATCTTGTTGTGTATCTGACTACAGTTTTCAACATGAAGGGTGGTTCATGTTCTTGTTGCTGCTGCAAAAGAAAACTCTTTCGGTCTGTGGTTGTGTGAGTTACAGTGTCCAGGCAGAGCTCCAAAAGACTCAGCAGCATAAATTAGTCATTTGATTGCTTTTGACTTTTAATACTCAAATGATCACGACCACTGCAGGTATCTTGACAAAGCTGCAATCATTACGACAATAACTTTTTATACTTGTTAATTATATTTTATAAAATAAAAATTATTTTACTCAAACACGAAATAATGAAAGTTACTCAACTCTTTCAATCCGTGGTTCTCATTCTAAAACTTGCACTTGTTTACTTATGTCATGTTCAGTGTTTCATAAGAAGACTTCATTTAACAGCACACAATGTTTTTATTCAGACACCACGAATTGATCTGTCGATAATTTATATATACAATTGTTTTAGTATTCCTGTCTGCACGGAGTTCCTGGCAGTAAATCCAGTGAAGATAAATTTCTTTTATTTCCCAACGACGTCAAGTATATAATTATTACGGCTGCTCTTTTCTTATACTACGCTTTTTGTATCATGTACTATATATCTAGTATGAATTCCCATATTAATTTGTTTTTTCATCTGTTTCGATTCAGGGAATGGTGGCGTTAATGCCAACAGCAGCAATCCCCACTCTGCACCCTCCAGAGTGTGCGCCAGGAGGTGCGTTCGCCTTTTTGGTAATCGGAGCTGGTGGCATACGGCCCTGCAACCTAGCCTTTGGAGCAGCTGATCAATTCAATCCCAATACTGTTGATTTGAAGGAATCAACTGGAAAAGACCATAAAATATGCAAGGAATCTCATTTTACACTTGCGTGGTGATTTGAAGTAAGACCGGTAGATGTAGTATTGAATCCAAAATACCTCTACTATTGACTTGTAGGTCTTACTTTTCACAATATGTGATATATAATTCATGCATTTATAGAGCTTGAATCAATTATTGCTTCTCACTTCACGCGTTTATCAGGCGCTTATTCTGTCCTTTTATGCTCTACTCGATCGGTAACTAAATAGAAAAACCAATCAACTGTTGGACTGTTTATTTATAGATTGATCCATCAGTTTGAATAAAATTCAATTGTCAAAAAGAGAGAGAAGGGTTTCACATGTTAATAAACTATTTAAAGACAAGGAAAATAAAATAAGAGTTAGTAAAAGAAAACAAATGATAGCCCTGAGTGCATAGAAAATAATGGACGACTTGTTTCATCCCATGAGCCACTTAAATAAAAATAAAAATATAATAAATATACGCGCCATAATTTTTCTTTTAGCTTGTCCACGAGTAATTAAGTATTAGTTTTTCTTTTATGTATTTTAGTGGTGAAGAATTCTTATATCTATTATGTCGAGAAGAAAGTCGTTGATCAAAGCATTCATATTATTGAAAGGGATGCATTCATTTTTATTTCTTAAAAAAACTATTTTACTTGAGGTGTTCTTAAAAAAGGTATTATGCATCTTGATAGCGACACATTATTTTACCAAATAGGTTAGAACCATTTCTTATCGAACAATGAATTAGGAAACTATGATCAAATATTAAGGAACAAATCATTCATAAATTTGGACTGCCAGAAACAATCATAAAATGATCAAGGATTGGTATTCATTAGGGAGGATGTAAAGGAATTCAAATAGAAATATTGATTTGAAATAACTATTTGCACTCCTAGTGCTAATGGGAAAACCAAATAAACCAATAAAAATATCATCTGTAAAATATATATATTAGTTAGAAATAATCCTAAGAATTGTTATGATGCATTTTCAAAAGTATTATGGGTATAAAAAACTTCACAGAAAACTATCTTAAGAACTTTACCATTTACCTTGTATTGTAGCCATAATGTTTTGATGCCAATGAAACCTGCAGTGCAATCACTTAAGAGGGTTGTACAATGTAACATGGATAAAATATATTATCGATCTCATATGTTGGCAAAATTAGAGAATTTTGTTAAGGTAAGATTTAATGTATTAGACATCTTGCTTGCCAATAAGAAAAAGGTTAAAAGAGCATTCAACAAGTATGTAACCTCTTTATAAGTGATCTAGTATGGAGTATCATATTACCAATTAGTATAAGGATTTAAAATTTGGCAAGTGCTTAGTATAAGGATCATATTACCTAATTAGGAGGGCTCATATGTCATTGTCAAAAGTGCTTAGATGGGGAGCCTATTACCTAAGTGACCAAAATGAGAAATTATATTTTTGGTTGATTAATGATCGATACCTAAAAAAAAAAAATACTTTATATGTGAGACATAACAAAAGCTAATAGACTTGGAATAATAAATGATAAGCCTAGATATCACAAGTTTAAATTATTTTAGAGAAACTGTTTGTATTGCATGCCTAATGATAGGCTAAAAGATTCATGTTTTGTTACTTAAGTTTCTATTATTAATATTTAATTGACAACAAAAAATTTAGGTTATTTACAAGAAGTAGGGAATTTATCATATACAAACATTTGAATGCTTAACAAGAAATAAGAAGAACATTGTTCAAATTAAGATATTAGATGATAAACATATCATGTTCAAATTAATAACATTGCTCAAATTTTAGGAACTTATACATATAAAGTTACATGTACAATTGAATGCATGAATTTATTAATATTAGAAAAGTTAGAACAAAAATGTTCATACAAAAAATTAAAACATATTTTTCTCTAATCTGATCCTAAACTTATCCTAGATAGTATTGATAAACTGGAGATATTTTGAGGTCTTTTTTCTTAGTGACCTCTATTCTTAAGCTTAACTAATGTTGTGTTCATAGATTCTTGCAAGGTAATGGTTTTCTCCATATATCTCTTAGTTTTAGTCTCTAGTTGATTTATAAAAGCTTTAGTCTTAACAATTATTTACTTAACCCTAGTTATTTTTTTCTTAAGTGATTAACATTAGCCTAATGAGATTAAATATATAGTTTAAGGTTTTAAGAGTGAGGTTAGTTTGTTGGATAGAGGTGTACTCAGCTTCCCAAAACTCATTTTAAGATAACATAGATTCTTAAGTAGCTTTATATCTTATTTTCATCTCTAAAGTAGATACCATTGTGGTTTTGAGAGGCGTAAGAAATTTTATTTTTTTTTGAAATTGTTAATGGTACTTCCATATATTATAACCCATTAAGCTTTGAGATCCTTGATAATAGATGTTCCCAAGCTTTGGAGACGGTCCATTTTAGCTTTATTGCTTGGTATGTTAGTTTCTTAGTAAGCTTTATTCATTAATAAAGATTTTATTTGTTCTTTATCTCTAGGAAATTCTTATTTAGCTAAAAGTCTCCCATGTAGTTAGAGGGGATAACAAGGCTAGCAGCTCATCTAAAGTGCCTTACTAAGATTAAAAAAAAAAAAAAAAATTACTATGAAGGGTGGTTGTTGCTCAAAGTCAAAGAGAAGAGTGAATAACAAGTTTACCTATTTTTTTTTATAAAGAATAAGGAGTGCTCATGTTTGGTTGATAAGTGCTCCCAACTGCCAACTCTTGCATAACCACTAATGTAGTAAAGGGACTAACTTCTTCAGTTTCTTCACTAATCTGATATGGAATAGCTACGAATGTGGGTTTATGTTCTTTTAAAACAGCAAGTACTTTAGAGTGAGTCCTTGTAATAACATCTTCCTACCAACTACATTCTAAGGTAAGAGTATTATAGGCTCATTGATAGCTTTGCTGTCTAAAGAAGCTTCAACAACACTTATACTAGCTTTTATGACTTCTTCATTAATTGCCTTTGTGTTGTCATAACTTATTAAGGAGAAAGATTCTACCACAAAGATCATATCAAGATTATCATGGATGGAGTGTTATTATAACACCCATAATATAAATGAATTTTTATAATTAGGAATATGGTCAGTAGTTAGTTCATGAATGGTGGTCATCTCCCTCAAAGTTAAAGTTGAATGAGACTTTAATGCTTTATCTTAATTGTTTGCTAATGCTAGAGCAATAACAGGGTTAATTATAAGGCGTTGGTACATGAAAAACAAGAAGGATGGTGATAAGACAAATTCATACTTAAATGATGATGATAATAATAATAATAATAAAACAATCAATCAAATTATTTTCCTATATTCTTCTCACCAATTAAGTGATGAGTTCATCATCATCATCATTGAAAGCCTCAATAGACTAATGAGCCTCAATAGGTTAAACAATCCTTGATGAAGGAGGAATCATAGTAGGTTGAAAAACTATAAATAAACAAGAAAAATGATGTTAATAAATAAATTATGGAAATGACAACATAATGGGATAAAGTTAAGCGTGCTTACTATGAGTTCTTTAGATAGGCTTTTTACTTGACCTTCTCATTAGTACCTCAATGGTCTTGTTGCTTTGAACATAAAGTTCCTTGTAAAAAAAGAACTTGTTAGTTATTTTTTTTTAAATGAAGAAAAAAAATGCATGATTATGATCAATTATCAATGTGAAGTCTCTCATCCTATAACAACTCAGATGATGTTTGGGTTCCAAAGTAACATCCACCACTTGCTCCATATTCTAAAACATTCACAACTAGAAAATTAATAAATACAAACGAAAATACCGATAGAATGTTTCCGTTGATAAATTACAGTGAATTTTACCGATAAAAATATTCCTTTGGCATATATTGAAGGAATTATAGTTGGAAAAATAAAAATTAAAACAAAGCCAAAAAGTAAGATGATATGAACAATTTACCAATAAAATTACCGACGGTTTTAATTTCGTCAATAAACTCATTGGTAAATTGTTCACATCTTCCTGATACTGTTCATCATGTCAATTATCAATGGAATTACTGATGAAAAATTCCATTGGTATTTTTCAAAGAACTCAGGAACTGTTCACTTCTCAATTGCATTGTAAATTATTGTTCTTTACATATGAAATCACCGACAAATTGAAAAATCATCAGTGTTATTTGGCGGGTTTTTGAAATTTTTTTTATTAAATTGAATATTTAAATTAAATATTACAGACAAAATCATTGACGGATTGAAAAATCGTTATTGAATTTTTTTTATTAAATTGAATATTTAAATTAAATATTACAAATGAAATTACCGACAGTTTGACCAAAAAAGAAAGTGTAGCCAACATCTCTTTATTTATCTTTGTGGTATTTTTAAACACTTAAATGGCGTTGAAAATCGATTAAAAAATCCAACATCAGATAATGCGGTTAGCCAATTGTTATTTTTTTTAAATGAAGAAAAAAAAATGCATGATTCATGATCAATTATCAATATGAAGTCTCTCATCCTATAACAACTTAGGTGATGTTTAGGTTCTAAAGTAACATCCACCACTTGCTCCATATTCTAAAACATTCACTACCAGAAAATTGATAAATACAAATAGAAATACTGACATAATGTTTCCGTTGGTAAATTACAGTGAATTTTACAGATAAAAATATTCTTTCATAATATATCGAGGGAATATAGTTGGAAAAATAAGAATTAAAACAAAGCTAAAAAGTAAGATGATATGAACAATTTACCAATAGAGTTACATCGGTTTTAACTTTGTCGATAAACTCATTAGTAAATTGTTCACATCTTCATGACACTATTCATCATGTCAATTATCAATGGAATTACTGACGAAAAATTCCATCGGTATTTTTCAAAGAACTCTAGAACTGTTCACTTTTCAATTGCATTGTTAATTATTGTTCTTTACAGATGAAATCACTGACAGATTGAAAAATCATCGGTGTTATTTGACGGGTTTTTGAAATTTTTTTTATTAAATTGAATATTTAAATTAAATATTACATACGAAATCATCGACGGATTGAAAAATCATTAGTGTTATTTGGCGGGTTTTTGAATTTTTTTTTATTAAACTAATTATTTAAATAAATATTAAAGACAAAATTACTGACAGATTGACTAGAAAAGAAAGTGTAGCCAACATCTCTTTATTTTTCTTTGTGGTATTCTTAAACACTTAAATGGCGTTGAAAATCGATTAAAAAATCCAACATCAGATAATGCGGTTAGCCAATTGTTATATTAGATTAGGCCTAATCATATCTTGTAATTATCATGTTTATGGTTAATCATTAACACCACATGTTAGTATTATGATTGGTGTTTGTTGTTTATTGATTATTGACTAAATGACTAGTCTTTCTTTGTCCCAAAACAAGTTCTCTTAGTAAGGTATATGGTTTAAAATCATCAGTGTATTTAAATGTTGTATCCTTTGAAATTGGGTCTTGGTTAGCTAACCTTGTAGTTACCTTTTTTTTTTTTTTAATTTAAAAAATGTTAGTGATCACTAATCTATATGTCATCCTTATCATTAAGTTTTAGTGACTTATAATTGTGGCTAATGCTTACATCATTTTTTTCTCCAAGCTTTTTAGGTTTAAAGATCTTTAGCTCTTGTCATATACCATTATGTTTAGCTTCACCACTAAGTCTTTTTTATTGGGTACAAATTATATGAAAAGTGAGATATTTCACTTGGTCACCTTGGTCTAATTTACTTCTTTACTAATAGTCTTATTAACATTTTTTAGCTTTCTAAATATAATAACCTCAAATGTTTACCCATTTTTAAGTTTTACGTATGATATCAGTTGCTGCTCAACTTCTTCAAAATCTTTTTCAAAGTTTGAATTGGTATTGAACGAGCCATCAAAACTTTATTGAAATAACCAACTAGATATGTTCCCCTAACTTGTTGATCGACAAAAAGTCCTTAAGTATAGGAAGATTGAGATTGGCTTGATGAAAGGCAACTTATGGGGCACTAAACTACCCAATTATTGCATATGAAATCAAAGATAGATTGAAAAGTAGTCGGTAATATTTGATGATTTTTTTTAAAATTTTTGATTAAATTAAAAATTTAAATTAAATATTTACAGACGAAACACCGACAAAATGGTTAAAAATATTAATATTTAATTATCTTTCAGTAAAATGTCCTAATAAAAAGATTAGAATCCCTCATTTCACAACAAACATGCCTCCTTTTCTTCTTCTTCTTTTCTTTTTGTAAAAAACATCAACATCCCTTTCTTGCTCTTCTCTTCTCTTCTCTGCTCAACTCCTCTTCTCCTCCACGCTTAGGTATGTCTTCTCCTCTTTTCTTCTTTTCTTTTCTCAGTACTTTTTTATTAACATACTTTATAATTTTTTTCTCTTCTCAGCTTCAATCACAACTACATTAAGGTAAGATTTTTTTTTTTATCTTCTTTTTTGGTGTTTTTTTTCATTATATTTGTTATTTTATTTTATTTTAAAAATTTTCAGTTCTTAATAATTGTATGAATGTTGTTGTCATGTGAGATCAATTTTTAGTTGATTTATTCATAGAATTTTAAAATAGATTTTAATTATTTAATTATTTTTCTAGGTTTGTTAAATAGATTTGTTTTTAAAATATTTTTAAATAATCATCGACGAAATTGCATATGGTATTTTTTTCGGTTATATGACAAGCTTCCTGAAGGAAATATTGACAGAATGAAGCGGGTAAAATTGTTTTTTAACGTCCTTTTCTTGTAAGTAAATCCATCGGTAATAAATTTTTTTTTATTACCGACAGACTTACCGACAAACAAAAAATTATCGACAAAAGATTCACCGACGAAATATTTCTGCCTGTGATCCCGCCGATAAATTAATAATCAATAGAATGATAATACAAATACCGACAGAAGATTTCGTGGTTAAATATAAGAATTCTAGTAATGATTACCCTATATAGGCCTACTCAATTTATGGCACTAAATTATTAAAAACATGATGCATTGTATGAATCCTAACAACCATGTCACATGGTGAGGGGTAGAGGGCTCATACAAGAAGTAGTTATTCTTTTAACCAAGATAGATCACCAATTCAAAGTGAATATTTCTCTTTTAATGTTCAAAGGGAAGAGATGATCCATTTCAAAAATAATTTCTTCTTGGTAAGGCCTTAAACATTCCCCAACCATTCCTTATACGACATTGCTTATAATTTACCTAGTTAACAATAGACATGTAGCTAGTAAGGTTTTAGAAACAAGTGATTAGAGATTTTTTTCTTTGAAAGCTGTTGGAAAATGTTTTTTTTTAAGAACAAAATCTAGGGGTTGTTCAAAAATAGAGTAATACTTCAATTTTCTGAAAAACTAAAGTTAATGAAAGGAAAACTAAAACTTCTTTTTGAAATGCAATATTTCTCCATCAAAAAAGTTGAAAAACTAGTTTTTTAGTTTTTCAAATTTGTATTGAGTTTGGAAAATATATTTTAGAAGTTCTCTTTAGTTTTTCAATTAAATAAAAAAACATGAACAATAAATTTCTTTCTTTCTTTTATATACGAGCACTTTTTAACAATATAAAATTAAAATTATTTTTATATATTTTTCATATTTAGTTAGCGTGATAAATTTACTTTTTATCATAATTATTTTATAAATAATTTTTTGAGATAATAATATAATTTTTTCATGATAATTTTGAATTTAATGAAATAAACTTAATATTCTACAATATCACAAATACAAAAAATTAAGATGATTATTATAAATTATGGTTTTGATTTTTCATGAAATACAATTATAATCTTGATGTATTTCTTTTTCTTTTATGAAGAAAATCATCTTAGTGTCCAACAAATAAACACGTTTTCAAATTATAATTGTTTTTATAACCCTAAGATTCAATATAGTAGTTTTTATAACCCTAAGTATCATGCTAAAACTAAATAACACTTTGTTTTGAAATAGTTTAGCTAGTTGACACGTTAGGAAGCAAAACATGGTTGCTTCCACAACATCAAGGGGGACAAGTCACCACTCAGGGACCTCCACCGGCGCAAACACCATCCGAGCTTGCACTGCCGCTCGAAGAGAGATGCCTGTGAGACCCCTCCAGTTCTGTAATTCGAAATAGTGCTTGATTAGTTATGTCATCGGTGGTTGATTTGTTGATCGATCTAAGCACATTTCTATGTTTATTGTTTTATGGTTGATATTTTAAAAACAATTAGAGAATTTTTTCTTACTTTATAGTAGTTTTCTTAACGAAGATGAGAATTTCACACTTTATTCTACTCGGAAGGGCTTTGTTGACGGTTAAGTTTGAATCATAATGTTTCTTTGTAGGAAGGAAAAAGGGAATAAGAAGTAAAATATGAAGCAAGCAATCTCATATAGAGATAAGAAGAGAGATCTATCTTCGAAAGTTAGTTGCGAAAGAAGAGAGAAAATGAGGAAATCGACAAGAGGAGCCATGGAATGGTAGGTGGTGCCATCATGGATTCGAGCCTCGTAATGAATTTGGAGACGACTGTTCTTAGGTATGAACGATCCTATGGATCTGCCATTTCCTCTACTTGTCAATTCTTGACATTTGTTTAATCACATGATCGAGGAGGGGAAAGAATGGAAGGAAGAAAGGCAAGGCGGTAGGCAGGCAATTTCGAAGAGATATCTATCTATACGGCTGTTCTTACGTATGAACGATCATATGGCTTTCTACAGGACATGTCAGCCCCTGTCGCCGGTCACCATCGAGCAATAATACGTTACCATGCCTACACACGGTGCCTTCTAATATCCACACGGTTCACGACTCTCTCTCTCTCTCTCTCTCTCTCTCTCTCTGTGTATAAGAGTATGTATAAGAGTAAACTAGATATTTTTTGTATTTTATTCAATTAAATGGATCTACGATGATGAAAAGTTGTGTTCCGTGTGTGTGTGTGTGTGTATATATATATTATTATATTATTATATTATTAAAGAGATTGGAGCATTTTTCTTTGGCTGACGTACCAACACTTCTATTTAAAGGCAGCAACGTCGACGATAGAAGTTTCATACAATAATAAGCTCTCATCTCTAATTCTATCTTCATAGTAGAGACTAGAGAGTGTCCCAAATATCATTCTTGTAAGATGGGGGATGAAGAGAAAAAGACTCCCACGTCCCTCGAGACCTCCATGGAGAATGGAAGGGAGGAGAAAACCACCTCAGATGACGAGCCAGAGGTTAAATACGGAGGAATTAAAGCCATGCCCTTTGTCATTGGTAAGCTCACACAGCTTATTTTTGTCTGATCTCTCTTTTCATAGGCAGAAAAAGTTTGTTTTTTTGGATGTTAAAGTCTGTTCATGCCCGTACGTGATCTCTTCATGATCTATATGACATTTATATGTGTCTGTATATGTGCAGGAAACGAGACCTTTGAGAAGCTTGGCACAGTTGGTTCCTTGACAAATCTTGTTGTGTATCTGACAACAGTTTTCAACATGAAGGGTGTCACTGCCACCACATTCCTTAACGTCTTCAGTGGAACCACAAACTTGGCACCTCTTCTTGGAGCTTACCTCACTGACACTTACTTTGGACGCTACAAAACTTTGGGTTTCGCTTCGATCTCTTCTTTCTTGGTAAGTTTCTGCTTGTTTTACAACTCGCCTCTTGAATTATTCTGGAAAACAGAAGAAAGGGAAAAGATGTTGTTCAGCAATGAAGCAAGTGAAGGGAGTTGAGGCCAGTGTTGACCCTGCAAAAGCACAGGGATAGCTGTAGCACGATGCTACCACCTAAGCACTTTCAACTTCCTAGGATTTAAACAAATTTAGAGTCTAGACTTTTGTTTTACCTTCTTGGTCTCAAGTTGATGAGACTTACAGCGCAGATCTTGTCTTCACATGCAATTCATTGACATATGTTTTGAGTATGGAATTAAAAAAATGCATGCTTCACTTATTGACAGTTTCGTGCTACTTTAGGTTATATTGGTAGGTGTCATCTTTAAAGAAAAGGGGAAAAACTTGTCCTAGTTATATATTTTCTCTTTGAATTACAGTCGAAAGAAAACTCTTTCGGTCTGTGGTTGTGGGAGTTACGGTGCAGCAGGTCACAGAGAACATTGGACAATAATTTTTATCTTTGTTAATTATATTTTATAAAATATAAATTATTTTACTCAAACACGAAATAATGAAAGTTACTCAACTCTTTCAATCCGTGGTTCTCATTCTAAAACTTGCACTTGTTTACTTATGTCATGTTCTGTGTTTCATACACCGTTTGGGAACAATTTATTATTATTTTTTTACTAAAATTTAATATGAATTTTATATTTTAAATTATTTTGATATGTTAATATTAAAAATAATTTTAAAAAATTAAAAAATATTATTAACATATATTTTAATATAAAAAATTATTTAAAAAACAATCAACTATACTGTACTTCATTTAACAGCACACAATGTTTTTATTCAGACACCACGAATTGATTTGTCGATAATTTATATATACAATTGTTTAAGTATTCCTGTCTGCGCGGAGTTCGTGGCAGTAAATCCAGTGAGGATAAATTTCTTTTATTTCCCAACGACGTCAAGTATATAATTATTACGGCTGCTCTTTTCTTCTACTACGCTTTTTGTATCATGTTCTATATATCTAGTATGACTTCCCATATTAATTTTTTTTTGTCATCTGTTTCGATTCAGGGAATGGTGGCGTTGATGCTAACAGCAGCAATCCCCACTCTGCACCCTCCAGAGTGTGCGCCAGGAGGTGCGTGCGCTGGGCCAACAACTTGGCAAATAGCCTTCCTGCTGAGTGCGTTTGCCTTTTTGGTAATCGGAGCTGGTGGCATACGGCCCTGCAACCTAGCCTTTGGAGCAGATCAATTCAATCCCAATACTGAATCCGGCAAGAGGGGTATCAACAGTTTCTTCAATTGGTACTACTTTACCTTCACGTTCGCCGTGATGGTATCGGTGACTGGCATTGTCTATGTGCAATCAAACATTAGCTGGCCCATTGGTTTCGGAATTCCGGCATTCCTAATGCTGCTTTCTTGTGTGATGTTCTTCGTGGGAACAAGAATTTATGTTATAGTGAAACCTGAAGGCAGCCCCATAAGTAGTGTGGTGCATGTAATTGTTGCTGCTACGAAGAAACGAGGCCTGAAGCTTCCAGAAAACTCAACTGTCTCTCTTTTCAGCGACGTTCCGGCCAAATCTATCAACTCTAAGCTTCCTCGCACTGAACAATTTAGGTGAGAAGGATTAATTTCTGGACAACATTTTAGCATGAATCATTTTATACAACAGCATCGTCAGTGGAGCACTTTCGTGTGTGAAGACTCGGCAGCGTAAATTAATTATTTGATTGCCAATTACAGAATCAGAGGTAATTTTTTTTTTTTTTCGTTTTGACTTTTAATACTCAATGATCACGACCACTGCAGGTATCTTGACAAAGCTGCAATCATTACAGATGGAGATCAAATTAATTTGGATGGTTCAGCTACTAACCCATCGAAACTTTGTAGCATCCAACAAGTCGAGGAAGTGAAGTGTTTGCTGAGGATAATTCCCATATGGTCAACATCCATACTTTATCATATTCCCTTGATCCAGCAACAGACTTATGCAGTTTTCCAAGCCCTTCAGATGGATAGACGTCTGGGCACCAGTTTTGAGGTGCCTGCCGCAACGTACGTAATCTTTACAATGATAACCCTAACCATCTGGATTCCCCTCTATGACCGAATCATTGTTCCGTTTCTTCAAAGGCTCACTGGCAAAGAAGGTGGACTAACATTGCTTCAAAGAATGGGAATTGGAATGGTTCTAGCAATGCTTTGCACGATCGTTTCTGGGGTGGTAGAAGGAAACAGAAGGCACATTGCTTTAACAAGGCCAACCTTAGGCATTACAAGTAAAGGAGGCGCTATATCATCAATGTCTGCCATGTGGCTGATACCACAACTTTCACTCTCTGGACTTTCAGAGGGTTTCAATTATATTGCACAGATCGAGTTCTACTACAAGCAATTCCCAGAAAATATGAGGAGTATCGCTGGCTCATCCTTTTTCGCAGGTGTTGCTATCTCTAATTATCTAAGTGGTTTCCTAGTTTCTATGGTCCAACGCATTACTTCAGGGAGTAAATCTGGAGACTGGTTGGACGATGATCTTAACAAGGGGAAACTGGATTGCTTCTATTACGCGATCGTTGGTCTGGGGATCCTCAACTTCGGCTATTTTCTTTTGTGTGCCAAATGGTATAGATACAAAGATGGTGATAATTCCACAGTGGAGATGGCTGCAAAGGGACCGCAGAAGCATATTGTATGAATAGGAAAGCTTCAAGCCTTGAATGGAACTGGACCACGTACTGCCAGTCGTTTTCCTTCCCAGCATCAACACGTCAAGGAGTTCATTTAGAGAGAAGAGCAAGAGAAATGCAAGCACTATTCTCAATTAGAACCATAACATACCTCATGGAATGTTGTCACCCTGTAAGGAGCTCTGGCTATAAAACCTGCCATATATATATATATATATATATATATATATAGACACACACACACTCGGGCTGACATTGTTAGCTAGCTTTGTTCCTATGAAGTATCTGGTTGTATAAAATATCCATTGAATAAAAAAGAAAACCACTTGCCATTCCACCCATCTTCTTATGCTAGACACTAAACATGGTCGGCACCCTCCTTTTCCTTGATCCGTCACCTTCCTTTCCTTTGATCCCTCACTGGCCACCATCTCCAACCGTAAACCCCTGAATCTCGCCAAACCATAAGATTATAACCACACATGAGCTGTCGAAGTGTAGAATTCATCTTCAAATTGAATTTAGAAACAACAAGATTAAAGTCCCCCTTCCCTGTGACGAAACCCACACAACTGATATTATCACTATAACCCATGTAATTGATTGATCCAAATAAAGCAAGAATAAGTCCACCAGATCAAACAACAAAACCCACAGACAGTAACAAATGAAGAATCACTGAAACCAAAAGCTAAATCTCAACTTTAACACCAGATGGGATTAGAGAAGGATTAGCTAAATCTCAACATCAACATGCCATAGCTCAGTGAATGTGAAGTGAGAAAGAGAGGAGACAATGGAATATATGATTTTGGATTTTGTCGAGAGTTTGGTAATTTCTTATTACACAAATAGAATTGGTAATTTTTGAGTTTTTAATTATAAGAGTTTTCTTTGTTTGACATGCCTGGTGAATATGCATACGAAATGCAGACAAATTCATGATGTGTACATTATATTTCATAGAATGCCTTTTAAGGTATATACGAGCTATATACATCATTCCAGTCAGGACAGAATTGGTAATATACTAGTTACATGACCCGCGCGATGCCGCGGGTTAATTTTTTTAACATAAAAAATATTAAAAAAAAATTAAAAGTGTTAGGTCTTTCTTCAAAGTTATACCCAAAAATCTTAGGTTTGACTGCAGTGTTTGACCCTAGAGTAAACACAGGACCCAAGAGCATTGGATGTGAGTTTAGCTATAAGATCGTGTCATAAAAACGTAATAATTAAATAGATTAATTAAAAAAAACCAAAGAAAAAAAACCAATAGAAAGAAAAAAAAACTAATGAAGAAAAAGAAAAAATATTGAATTAACTGGGTTAACCCTTTAAACCAGGTTAACCCATCAAACCTGAGATCCGCGTCATAAAAGTTTGATAACTAAATAGAAAAAAATTAACGGGTTTACCCATAATTAACAAGGTTAACCCGTCAAACCAAGTTAACCTGTCAAGCCCGGGATACATATCATGAAAGTCTGATAATTAAATAGAAAGAAATTTAACATTAACAAACTAAACTAAACAAAAAAAAATAATTAAAAAGAAAAACAATTTTGGGTTAGCCCGTCAAACCAGGTTAAGCCGTCAAACCTGGGATCCACTTCATGAAAGTTTGATAACTAAATAGAAAAAAAAAATTGATGGGTTTACCTATAATTAACTGGGTTAACCTGTCAAACCAAGTTAACTCGTCAAGCCCGAGATACGTGTCATGAAAATTATAATTAAATAGAAAGAAATTTAACATTAACAAATTAAATTAAACGAAAAAAATTAATTAAAAAGAAAAAAAATTCAGGGTTAACCCGTTAAATCAGGTTAAGCCATCAAACCCGGGATCTATATCATAAAAGTTTGATATCTAAATAAAAAAAAAATAACATTAATAAACTAATTCAAACAAAAAAAATTATTAAGAGAATTTTTTTTTTAAAAAAGACAGTTAATATATGTTATAATATAATATAATAATTATATTAATATAATATATTAATAATAAAATAAGTAAAAAGCGTGGGAAGCTACAGTAGTTTCCCCACGCCTTTTAGTATATTACTTAATATATATATATATTCGGGCTTGAGTAAGCTTAGAGCGTACTTGGGCACCAATGGGCTTAAGATAATAGGGGCCACCTTATTCTAAATAGAAGCCTCAATCTTAATAGTGGATGCTCTCGAGTATGACCACACTTTATCCTGGTTAAACATGTTCTACTCCCTGTAAATGTGAGAAAATTAATCGAATTATTTATAGAATATGATACAAAATTAACTTTAAAAAATAGTTTTCAAAGAAATTTGAATAATTTTGGTTAGAATAATAAAAAAATAAATTCAATTCAGTTTGATTTTAGTTTTAAAAGTTAAAACAAAAACACCAAACCGAATCAAATTGAACTAAACAAAATAAAAAGGCTCATTATAAACTAAAGGCAAACTAAAGACCCATTAAATTAAAGCATGTTAAAAATAGCTTAACAAAAAGTCTTATTAATTGAATTAGACTTATTGGGTTTTGTTTTTTAAAATAAAATCAAATCAAATAGAACCAAATTGATTGGTTTGATTTGATTATTCAATTCAGTTCAAAATTTTAAAAAGAAAATTTGGTTCAATTAGATTTTTTTTATTCAAACCAAACTATTTGAACCAAAATTTATCCTTAGTTACCAACCAAAAGGACAAATCATACATACAATAAATATTAGCATGCCTCCCATCCAAGTGTCAAATAAATGATTAGTCTAAGAGCCATCATCAATTGTATGTTATACACAAACTCTAAAATAAAAGTAAGTTTTTGCAATGGCTCATTATCATTTTAGGCCTTTGTTCCCAAGTAGTGTATAATTATAGTTAGCAAGCATATTCACCATTCCACCCTCAGATATAACATGCACATGTGAGTTCAAGGTTATATAAACAATATTGAACTCAAAGGTAAGGAACTTCATTTTTTTAAAATTTTTTTTCCTTCATATCTTACACTAAAAATCTCCTTACAACTCAAACACATAAATGTTGCCCTACAAGGCTTTTTTTCTCTTTTAATTAAAATAACTTTAACAATTGAGATAACATGTATCATAACAAGTTCAGCTGATTGCTAATGAGGTGTCATCTACTCTACAAGTGTATATGTAGTCTTAAGCCAAATACACGACCCAACCACTTTATTTAAAACTATCTTAACCAATAATTGGGTAGTTTAGTGCCTCGTAAGTTGCCTTTCACCAAGCCAATCTTAATCTTTCTATACTTAAGGATTTTTTGTTGATCAACAAGTTAGGGAACATGCCTAGTTGGCTATTTCAACAAAGTGTTGAAGGCTCATTAAATGCCAATTCAAACTTTGAAAAAGATTTTGAAGAAGTTGAGCAACAACTGATATCAGTCATAAAACTTAGAAATGGATAAACATTTGAGGTTATTGTATTAAGAAAGCTAAAAAATGTTAATAAGCCTATTAGTAAGAATAAAATAGACCAAGGTGGCCAAGTGAAATATCCAACTTTTCATATAATTATACCCATTAAAAAGGACTTGGGGGGGCTGAACATAATGGTACACAACAAGAGCTCAAGATCTTGAGGCCTAGAAAGCCTATTAGAAAAAATAATATAAGCATTAGACATAATATAAGTCATCAAAACTCAATGATGAGGATGTCAAATAGACTAATGATCACAAATATTTCCTAATTCTAAAAAAGGTGACTATAAGGTTAGTTAACAAAAACCTAATTTTGAAGGATACAACATTTAAATACAATAATGATATACCTTACTAAGAGAACTAGTTTTGGAATAAAAAAAGACCAATCATTTAGTCAATAATCAATAAAAAATAAACACCAATCATACTAACATGTGGTGTTAATGATTTACCATAAACATGATTATTACAAAATAGGATTAAGCCCAATCTATTATAATAATTGGCTATCTGCATTATCCAATGGTGGATTTTTTAAATCAATTTGAGATAAAAGGTATGTCAATATTCCTTCATTTATTCTAAATAAAAGAGTATATGGGCATTGTTTATACTAAAAATAAACAAGCACATGTCATTTAATTAAGAACAATAGTTGTTCACTTTATAAGTTAATAAGGAAATATAAAATGACTATCAACCGTGAAATCGACCATCAACCATTGAAGATAACTGAGATCGACCATTGACCAAAAATATTAGAATTCACATTAAAACATTGATCAATTAGGTTCAATTAAAATAATGGATATTATAATTTAACAAAAACACATACAACTACAGTAAGGACACACACAAATAAAAAGTATAAGTTGTACTAGGATTTAGATTATAAGAGCATCTCCAATGAGAAATGCTATATTGAAGAGTCAAAAGGAGAAAATGGCTTTTTGAATAGTGTAAATATATCTTTTTTGATTATGTGCATTCCAATGATAAAAAGCTATTTAGAAAAGCCAATTATATTTTAATATATTTCATGTTAAATTAATTTTAATATAATTATATAACTAATTTAGATATGTTATATATAATATAATTATGATGTTATTAATTATATAATTAATATGAGTAATTTATAAAAGTAATATAAAATTAATGAAGTAATATAAAATTTAAAAGATATAATTTAAAATTAAATTTAAATTTTATTTATATGAATATTTTTAATTTTAAGTTTTATATGTTATTGTTAAAAATTTAATTTTTTAAAAGTAAATTCAAATTCAAACTTTGAAAAAATGACCGCCAACATAACCGCCAACATTTTAAATTTTAAAATTTCAAATTTTGAAAAAATTAACACCAACATTCTAAGATTTTACAATTTGAAAAAATAATCCATCTATAAATATTCTCATATACCTTAATATTTTTTCTCGTCATTTTCTTCTCTCCAATCTTTGTTATATTTCATTAAAATTCATCATGAATCATTCTAATTTTAATTTTTATGATGCTTTTGATTTTGATGATGATACTCCTGTGTTTGCTTTTCAAATTGCTACTGTTGTAGTTGCTGAAGAAGAATCAAATAATCAAAGGCGGAGAACAAGGTATTGTGGCTCTATTCCTAGTCACAATATTGTCAATCCTAATAAAAAGGAAGGTGAGTTAAGGTTATATAATGATTATTTTGCATAAAATCCTAAATTCACTAAAAGTCAATTTCGAAGAAGATTTAGGATGAGTTGTTGTCTTTTTTTTTTTTGAATTGCAAATGTAGTGGAAGCTCATAATCCATATTTCAAATAAAGGACATATGCTCTTGGTGTTCTTGTTTTATCTTGCCTTCAAAAGGTAACTGCAGCTCACAAAATACTTGCATATGGTATTCCTATAGATCTTACTGATGAAATCTTCGAATTGGAGAAACCACTGCGATAGAAAGTCTTAGAGCTTTTGTTAAAGCAATCGTAGAAGTTTTTGGTGATTGGTATCTAAAGGCACCAAACGAGGCCGTTATTTGTCGATTATTATCAATTGGAGAGCAGCGTGGATTTCCAGGGATGTTAGGGAGCATTGATTGTATGCATTGAAAATGAGAGAAATGTCCAATTGCATGGCATGAGATGTATACTGGTCATTATCGTGAACCAACTATAATTCTAGATGTTGTGGCTTCATAAGATCTTTAGATATGGCATGCCTTTTTTGGAATGCTTGGATCATTAAATGATATTAATGTTCTTGATCGGTCACCTATCTTTACTGCACTTGTTAAAGGTCGTACTGCTCCTGTCAATTATATAATTAATGGGCATGAATAGACAATGGGATACTATTTAGCAGATGAGATTTATCCTAATTGGTCAACCTTTGTTAAGACAATCCCAAGACCATTAGGAGTAAAGATAAAATATTTTGCAAGCAAGCAAGAGTCTGTAAGAAAAGATGTGGAGCAGGCATTTGGGGTGCTTCAATCTCGTTTTGCAATTGCACGTGGACCTGTTCAATACTGGGATGAAAAAACATTTGTATATATTATGAAAGCTTGCATAATAATGCATAATATGATTATTGAGGACGAAGGAGCAATGAACCTTGGATTTGACCATGAACATGAAGTCAATTCCTTATATTAGTGTCACATGGTGAAATACCAGAACTACATGATTTTTTTCAAACTCATAATCGGATTAGGGATAGAGCAACTAGCTCTCAACTACAAGAAGATTTGATTGAATATTTGTGGGAACAATATGGCAACGAGTTGAATCTTTAGATTTGAACTTCTTATGTTATCATAATTTTCAAGTTTTTTATGTTTTTTGTTTTTCATTATGGTTGTTATCTTTTAAGTTAATTAATCCTACTTATTATTGTTAAGTGTTAGAGGAACTTTAAAAAAGTATTATGAATTGATATCAATTTCATAACAATATATTTAAAATAACCAATAATTTTCTACATATTTAATTAAAAATACATTACATTACAATAAATCAATCAAAGTTAATTAAAAATTAAAACCCCTCTTTTGCATAATTTCTAACTCTCTATTTTGAAAATACGCTACAGAAATTGGATCCAAATTAGAAATATTCATTTTCATAATTTGTTCTTCTTTCTCAATCCTATCTAATTCTTTTTTCTCTTAACTTTGTTGAATCATCATGGCTTGTTGCTCTAACATAATTTTCCTGTCTTGTTTCTTCTTATCCTCAATTTCAACTAGAGTATCCCTGAATTGTTGTAAGAGATTTGTTACAGATACCTCCCCAACTTTATCTTTTTCTTGTCTACGTTTAAGTTGTTCATTTGCAGCCTTCTGACTGATTGGTCTATCTTGATAAATCAACGGTTCACTATCTTCTCCTAAACAAACAGAATCAGGGGTAGATGGAGTTGATGAAGCCGGACTTGCATTGACATGACTTTTTTGTTTCTTATTTGACCTTTGATGTTGACTTGCACGCTCAAATTGTCATTTGGGTTCTTTTCTTAAGATAACCCAACAATGTTCTAGTTGAAATCGTTTGCCAACGCAAGAAGCATACATTTACCGAGCATCATTAATCTGGTAAAAAAATAAATTAATTAAATAATGTTAAAATATGTGTTAAACAATTTAACATAGAAATGAATATTAACATTACCCTTGATTCTTCGGTCATTTCACTTTGCTGATGATTTTCAATTTGAGTAACAAATCCAACAAATTTACCTACTTCTCTATTTATTTCTTGCCATCTACTTGAGATGCTTATTTGGGAACGATTATTCAAGTTTCCTCCATTCTCTACAAAGTAAGCATGTACGTGAGCCCAGAACTGTTTTGTTTGTTGTTCAACTCTTGTAATTGGATCCTTACTTGTATTTAGTCATGCAGAGACAAGTAAACAATCCTCCTCTAGTGATAAATTTTTACTTCTTTGTGATTTTTTTGCCGAATTGACATTTAAATTTGAGTATGTTAAGTCATCAATTAATTAATTAGAATCACTTGGTTGAGAGAGAATATCTTCTAACTCACTCATAAGAAAGTTGGTAAAAGAGCTTGGAAAATTTGAATCCATCTACATTAAAAAAAAAAAAAAAAAACTCAAGTTAAAACCTTATAAGAGAGTGTAGAAGAAGCTCACATTCAATGTCTAGCAATTTTGTAGCTTTTATACATGCGAATTAATAATAAGCATTGCCTCCTACATGTTCTAACATAACAATTTGACCATTTTTTGAAACTAAAAGAGAATTGATATGCTGGTTTAATTGCATTTTCAACAAGACAAAATATAATTGACTTCAAATTAAAATAGACAATAAAAAATAAATTTTAAATATGTCACTCTATATTTTTATCAATATCAACTACCATTATTAATTCCTCTCAATTTTATCAAAGATAACAACATAAATAAAAATTGTCTTCCTTAACTCATATTAAAAACATAAAATAATAAAGAAATAAAAATCATCACAAATATTAAATTAACAACAAAAGGTCTAAAAAATCAAGAGATATAAAAGAGAAAATAGAAAAAGCTTTTAAACAAGGATACCTTTTAATTTCAGCTAATTAACACAACCGATGTTATTAATTAACCGGAGAATAATTAATTCTTGTTTTTCTAAACTTGAGAGAAGGGTTAGGCACAATACAAAATTCTAAAATTACAAGTTATTTCCTCTTGCATTTAAAGAAAATTTCTCCTGCATTTAAAGAAAAAAAAAAAAAGAGTTGTTGGTCAACGGCTATAAAAATAGTCGTTTGCCAACAATTATTTATTTTAGCCATTTCTACAGTGAAATGTATGTAGAAATAGCTAGCCAGCAAACAAATAGCCAAATGACTATTTGTTTGGGTGCTGTGTTGGAATGAAAAAACCAAAAAAAATAAAAGCTAAAGTATAATATTTAGCATTTGGCTTTTCATTTCCCTCATACGTTGGAAATGTTCTAAGGTTGTTATTTTTCATGATATGTAATATTATATAATATTATACATTAACATTTATGAATATTTTAAAAAAGTACAGGTTAATCATTTTACAAACTTTGATCATCAACTATTTTTTATTCATTTACTCCTACCATATCATAAAATAGTTAGATTATAAACAATATGAAAAGTGAAAACACAATGTCTATTAAATATGAAGTAGGTTAAAGTACAATGACAACAAGTTTAGTTTTCTAGGAACACAAGGACTGAATAATATTTTAGTCATCAATTGTCCTCACAAACAGAGCCGTCCTTGTCCTGGTAGAGCAGGCAATAAAAGGAACCCTATATCCCCTCATTTACTTAGATTTCTATGTTTTTGCTCTGCATTAGCTAAAAAAGAAAAAACACAGAGAAGAAAAAAAGAAAGATGGGAGCCGTACTGTCTTCCATTGGATCTATACTGTCTTACTTATTTGGAGCCTCAGCCGCCGGAGAAGATTCAGCATTGGATGGTCAATCGGGTGTGACAGCGTTCCACTCCTCAGCCCGTTGGCAGCTCCACTTTAATTCCATAAAAAACACCAACCAGCTGGTAACACAATCAATCCATCTATCTATCTATCATCATGTCTCTCTTTACATGTAATTGATTGATTTTGGATAATAGATGGTGATTGATTTCGCGGCATCTTGGTGTGGGCCCTGCAAGCACATGGAACCAGCAGTTCATGCCATGGCTGCCAAATTTACTGATGTTCAGTTTGCCAAGATCGATGTCGATGAATTGCCTGTAAGCACTAACTACTCTATTTCTTTATAAAAAGCAAACCCAATTAATTATTGTTTGATTTGATTTTTATTTTTGGGTTTTCCTTTGGGGTGGTGGTGATATAGGACGTGGCACAAGAGTTTGGGGTGCAGGCAATGCCAACATTTGTGTTGGTGAAGAAAGGGAATGAAGTGGACAGGGTAGTGGGAGCTCAGAAAGAGGAGCTTCAGAGGAAGATTGAAAAACACAGGCCTCGTTAAGCTGCTTGTTGATTCTTCAATCTCGTGGTTCCCCGTCCATCTTTATTTGCTTAAGCATAAAAGAATTGAAGCTTGTTAGTTGCTACTATTTCCATCTTTTTCTTGAAGTTGAATGAAAAATGGCAAGGATTATTTATGTACTCATTGAAACTTGGAATCTGTGTGATCTTTTGCATTCAATGCTTGGTTTTTCTTTTCTGGAAAATATGCTTTGCATACAAATAAATCATTCATCCAAATGTAGGTGACAATTGTGGATTCTAAGAATGCTAAATGATTTGTTTATACACATTTACAGGACTCTTTTTTTCTTCTTCTAAATTGTGTGTATAATCTGTTTGCTTCTTATTCCGAAGCATGACTACAATACAGGGAATGTTCAATATTCTGAAGGCTATAATATTAAACAAAGATCATCTACTTAAGTGTTGCATGCCAACTTCCATTTTGTTATCTGTTCAATGGTTAAACCAAGTCCATTACAGGGTTTGTTGCATCTGCATTTTGATACTTTATAGCCTGTTCAGTGTCATGCTTCTTTGGTATTTCATTAGACGTGACAGGCATTACGAACAAATGACAAGCTTGACAGAGTGCAGTAAAGCACGCCCATTTTAATGATTTCCTCCATTACACTTGTTAGTTTATTTTCATCTGGTTGAGTTGGAGATGAATCAAAGTGAAAGACCACCACATAGGACGTCGAAGGGGTTGTAAGTATGAAGATCAGAAGAGGTTGTAAAGCCAGACTACCTCAACCACTCCCTTCAATAGCAGCAAAGCTCCAATTCGCGTAGGCATCCATCAGGGTAGCAATTTGACCATGATAGAATAGAACAACAAATAAGTGATTTTACTGCTTGTATTGGATATACAGGACAGAGTTGACATTCATTGACCAGCCTAGCAATAACAAAAGCAGCAGCAAGTAGAAGATCAGGGCGCTCATCACTTGCAGGTAAACTGCAGAGGCAAGCATTCCGATGTCCTCCCGATCCTTCTTTCGGAGGCTCGAAACCCCAAATATACGCTGGAAGATGAATCATACGAGTTAGCCCATTCAATGTGTTAGGTGAGGAATCTTAAACTTGAGGAGTAAGAACGCATAATTTACTACTTAAAAAGTTGAAAGATTATAAAGATGAAAATCTTAAAAGCATAGATGCTTCAAGTCCGTGACAGAAAAGCATCAAAGAAATGGAAGAGGATTAGCATAAAAGTATTTTGCTTTTTGCGATGCTTCTGAATGTCTAGTGGTTATCGCTTAAGAATTTGTGCTAGCCTTTGTCGGATTTTAAGGGAGTTTTTGGAAGACAGAATCTAACTATACTTTGATGTCAATTTGTGCTTTGCCTTTCATGTATGGTGGCGCGCTGCATGTCTCGAAAATTAGCTTGTGCACGCAAAGGGCGTGTTGGCGCAATAAGGATGTATATATTAAAATAATATTTATTTATTTATTTATTAAAAAATATTTTTATCATTAATATATTAAAATAATTTGAAAATATTAAAAATAATTAAATTTAAATAAAAAAATAATTTACACCATATTTCCAAACCAAACCTGTATTTAAAACGAAGTTGGCTGGCTAGGAATCTGTCTGGAGCTTATTGTCTCTCATAGGGGGAGTTTCGGTATATTATGTGGGAGGGACATCAAACTGCCATGAGTTTGACAGAAAATTGTAGAGAAAAAATCTAATATGTTTTTTATTTCATAAATTCTCTACTGACAAAAATAAGAGCCTACAAAAATGTTTAAATACAAGAAAAATATTCTAATTAATAAAATCTTAATTAAATTCAATCCTAATTGAGCATGAAAAAACAATTTGATAGAATTTTACCTCTAAATCAAAAGTTTTACTCTTTTTAATGTTGTAAGACTCCTTGAAATCTAGAAAATCTTAATAAAAGTAACACAATATAATAATTATATTATAAATAATGAAGATAGGGCTCCATGTCACAGTTAGAACAATGTTAGAAGCTTTATGAGATGCATCAACAATTGTTATTCCAAAGTTGGTCTTTTTTAGAATCGGAGCATCATTTGCTCCACCATAGTCATTTCCGCATGTATGATTCCTACCTCGCATCCATTTCATTTCACGATCTTGTATTTGTGCTCTATATCGATAACAAAGAGAGCTCAATTAAAAAAAGAAAAAGAAAAAGAAAAAAAAGCAAAAGCAGGAGAGGTCAAGATCATGCCCAAATTAGTCTTAAAAGTTATTGTTTTGAATTCTTCTTTATCTTTCTTATTATTTTTTTATTCGATTTCAGAATTTTATTTATTTCAAGTTTTGATTAACTAGGTCGGTTTAGCTACTATTTAAATAATTTTGTATATTTTTTAGAATAGTTAAGAATCATTAACATTTAGAACCTATTATATTAGAATTATACATGCAATTTAGTTGTAATTTATGGCTTATGAAATCTAATTTCTTTCTTTCTCTATAGGTTCACTTTTTCAATATACAAAGATATTGGCAACATCTTCCTACCTTACAATGCAGATCAGGAGTAAAAGGAGCATGAATAAGAATCATGTGAATATGGCTAGAGACTTTCAACATACCTTAATTATATTAAAGCATAGAATATGGCTAGAGACTTACTTCAAGAACCCTACAACTTGTATTGAACAAATATATAGCTTCTTGTTTTGCATTCATAGCCCTTAATTTTGTTTTTAATCTTATCTTTAGGTTTAAAAAGTAGGGTTTTAATATATAACTAAATATGTTTGGAATCTATGCACTTCTACGTTAGCTTCTAAATGATTTCTATCTTATGCTATAATTTTTTTTCTTTTTTAAACCATCATTTCTCACCTATCATGAATCATGCTCCATTTAACATCAAGAAGAAGATTGTTCTCTTTAGTTTGTTTCATTATGTCACCTTGGTGTCATAACAATTGAGATTCATCATCAATTTATTTTCCCGCATGTTTAGGTCCATTTCTACTATAGCAAATTTCAATATTGAATATACCATAGTGCTTCATTTGCAAAAAAACAAAACAAAAAACTATAATTAACATTTTTTTTCAATCTATTATGTTTATATATATGCTCAAATAAATTGTTATTGGCAACTACATCACATATTAACTCTTTTATTGGTGGAATTTTTATACTATAGTGAACACCCCTATTTTTACCACCATGGTTGATTTAATATGTTCTTCATGTTTTTGCTAATGGATCTCTCCATTGCATTACTAATTGTAAGATGAAGGTTTATATATGCAGTTACGACTTTTGGAGGAGAAAAGGCCGCCTCGGTAATTTTACTAAAATATTGTTTGTTTTTCTTTTTCCTTGAATATATAATTTTTTTTTCATTCCTTGCCATTATCTTCTATTGATTTGAGAGGGACAAAAACTATAACTGCGAACTGAATGCACAAGTTCCTGTTCTAGTTCATCTTTTTCAGCAACTGTGGTTCCTTTTCTACTTCCATTCTCGGGTTTTCTGTTTCAATCCCCCACGTTCACAACCATCCCCGATAAGAAAATATGGCAAGAATTAAAAACTTCGCACAAATCACTGCAAATGTGAAAGTCCGAATGGGGGCCTCTCACTTTTATTACCCCCATGTAACTGAGGGCATTACACACAACAATTGGGCTGTGGTCGCATAACTTTATCATCATAAACAAGTCTTGATAAATAAAAAGGAAAAAAAAAAAAAAAAACCAATTCCACATACCTACCTCCAGCAACTAATGCATAGTATTTGCTGTACTTCCAATAAGAGCAAACAAGAACAGACTGGAAACCTCACCTTGACAGGACTGTAGCAATTGAGAGTTTCAACAACACAAAATTTCTCAACAGAGTAAATTCAATGACAGTTTTGGACAAAGCTGAGAAGAAGAATAGAGGAACTTGCCAAGTCTTCTACAATAGCAAGGACTATTTATGCTACTGTTAAGGGTAACTACTGGCAAAGCTGCTCAACTGCAGTCACAATCTGGGCAGGTTGAACCACTGTCCATTCCTCCAATGTCCCGGCATAAGGTGTTGGCACATCCTGTGAAGACAAGCACACGATTGGAGCATCCAAGTAGTCATGGAAATTTTCAGTGATAGCTGCAGTCAAGCTAGCACCAATACCACCAGTTCTCATGCATTCCTCCACAATCAAAACACGATGTGTCTTCTTCACAGAATTTCCTATCGTATGAAGATCAAATGGCTTCAATGATCTGATATCAATTACTTCAGGATCATATCCCTTGTTTACCAAGGTTTTGGCAGCCTGCATCACATGATATCTCATCCGGGAGTAGGTTAAGATAGTGACGTGCTCTCCAGGCCTAACCATCTCAGCTTCCTCGAGATTGCAAATGTATTCTTCGTCTGGGATTCTCTCCTTAAGGTTGTAAAGCAAGACATGCTCAAACAGTATGACTGGGTTCTCACTTCGGATTGCAGCTTTCATCAAGCCCTTGGCATTGTAAGGGGTTGAACATGCAACCATTTGGATTCCCGGGATTGATTGAAAATATGACTCAAGGCGTTGTGAATGCTCAGCTCCAAGTTGTCGGCCAACTCCCCCAGGCCCACGAATGACAACTGGTATAGTAAACTGGCCACCTGATGTATAGTGAAGCATGCCACAATTGTTTGAGATCTGGTTGAAGGCTAGAAGAAGAAATCCCATGTTCATGCCCTCGATAATTGGCCTCAAGCCAGTCATGGCAGCTCCAATGCCCATACCAGTGAAGGAGTTCTCAGCAATAGGGGTGTCAAGAACTCTGAGATCCCCATACTTATCAGCCAGGCCTTTGGTCACCTTGTAAGAACCTCCATAATGACCCACGTCTTCACCCATGACACAGACATGGGGATCTCTGTCCATTTCCTCTTCCAAACCTTCTCGGAGGGCCTCAAAAAGTAGTAGTTCATGCCTTCATATACAATGCAGATTTGTTAAGCATATTTATAGTGTGCAATACGAAAATATTATTTACCCACAAGCAGGTGACAAGGAGCTTATCATATGCACATCAATATAGAAAACTTAAAAGAGATAAAGCACGCATAGAGGCAAGATGTGCAACGGAGATATTAGTTTATTACTATAAGTGGCAGTGAGCCAGACAGCCTCTCTAACTAATGCAGGGCAGCCTACCACAACAATCATGGCCAGGGCTGGGCTAATTGGCCCACTTTTTGTAGTTTCTTACTCAAAGAGAGAAACTTGAAAGCGAAACAAATCTGTCTAGATATTGTGGTGGTGGTATTTGCGTAGCTTGGGACCTCGATAACCCATATCCTACGACTCCTAGATAATTGTTGAAAAGAAAACAAACACCTACAAACATGGTTTGTCTTTCAAGTTGCAGAAATGCAAATGAAACTATCCTGTTTAAAGATGAGAGCAAATTAAGGAATTAGTCTTTTGTGAAAATTACAGAAATTTTCAACTATCCTTTCAGTTAATTCAGATAAAATGAAACTACTAATTTCTAATCGACATTATTTCTTTCATACAGCATACATTCAGATTATTCTTTTTCCTACTCTAATCTTTATCATATTCTTAAGAAACCAAAACTCAATAAAAGGAACCGTATGTTGTTAATACTACAGTTAAGTATCCTAAAAATCTACCCAATTATCCGATCTAGAATATATATAATATAACCAAGTTGTATAGATAATCAATATTTGTCATATACCAAAGAGTCCACAGATTAGTAATGTCCAGCAGGGTTCCTATTGCAGCCTATAACAGTAACCACAGAAAAGGAATTATTGTTGTCGTCGTACGGATTCGAATGCTATACTAAAGAGAGTGACATGAATATTGAGCTAAAATAACGAATAGATTACACCAAATCAAGCATAGCAGTGCATACATATGTGGGTCGAGAAATGGAAGCAAACATACCCGGGTTTCGATGTAGAGGAAGCTGCAGAACTATCAGCCTTTGTCTAAAACAAAACAAGATAAACAGACAAACACACACAATTACAAACAAGATCAAACTTGGAGAACAAACTTAAAATAAGAGGAGAGGAGATTAACTGCAACTGCATTTGTAATCAATTGATCAACCCTGCGAGCTCTAGCGCTAGAACCCCCAAGATTCAGATTCACGGTCCCATCAGATCTCACCACCGAAAAGCTCACTTTCCTCTCTAAAATCAAAACTCAAAACCCATTATTATATAAGCATAAAAAAAACGAATCTTTTACAGAAAATGGAAGGAAACTAACCCGAGACGGATCTGCGAGTGGAAGGCAAAAGCAATTTCTTTGAATCGAAGGAATTGGTTAAAGCTGTAGCAGCTCCACCTCCTAATCCCTGGAAAATGGTGGCCATTTGCTCTTCTTTTCTTTATGGCAAAAAAAGTTGGTGATTTTCAAGAAGACAGTATGAGAAAGTACGTGAAAGGGATGCAATTTATAAATGCAGGAGAGAAAAGAGAGAGAGAAGGAAGGAGGGGGCGAAGAAATTGAGGGACTGCAGAATAGAAAAGGAGAGTAAGCTATAATTCCTGCGTTTTTTTTTTTTTGGAACCACAAAATTAATTAACAGCAACACCAACATAGTTTGCATCGCCACTTACTGTTGCGCGACTCTCCAGGCGTGTTAGAAAAAAACTATTTCATTTATAATATTTATATTATTTAAGTTTATTCAACCCATTAAAATCAAATAAATATATATATATATTATATTCAATGAACTCCTCGATATACATTGAGACGTGAGAGATGGGATGTCATGTAATGTAGGGGATTTTTTTATTTATTATTATTATTTTTTTCACTTCTTGGAATTTAGGTCGACAGTTTTCGTTGTTTCCTATGGTTAATGGAGTAGGGGTGTTTTGGTAATTTAAGAGGAAGTGGGCACGTGATTTGGACAAGGGTTGTGGTCATGGTGTTGGTCACCCACTGGGTGGTTGGAGTGGTGGACCAACTTTTAATATTTCAGTGTAAAAGCCAATTATAATCCAATCTTGCAGGTTGTATAATTTTATTTTTCAGCGAAAAATATAAATAAATAGACTCTTTCAATGCGTTTTTTTTCCATAAAAAAATGATCAATAAAAAAATTTATGTGTGCATATAATTAAATAAATCAAGAGTAATTCATGCCAATAAGTATATAAAA
The DNA here is from genome assembly GCF_005239225.2 of Populus alba. Classification (NCBI taxonomy): domain Eukaryota; kingdom Viridiplantae; phylum Streptophyta; class Magnoliopsida; order Malpighiales; family Salicaceae; genus Populus; species Populus alba. The sequence continues at coordinate 11,551,470 of NC_133300.1, read as the reverse complement.
AACAAAAATTGTTAATGATAAATAAATACTAAATTAGAACTAAGAAATAGATATAGATTGAAATATATAATCTCACAACATGGGGTTCATATAATTTTTTTTTAATAACTTTATTTCTTTGAATAAATTTTTATTTAATCAAATAATTATATGAGCCAATAAAACGATGTCTACCCAATATTTTTTTTGTTTTAAAATATTATAAAATGAGCATCTCATATTTACATTTAATCAATTAATTTGATCTAATTAAAAAAAATAAAATATCTTTAAAGACTCGAGATAATATAGTTCATGAAAAATGATACAAAACATAATAAAACAAAAAATTAACGAAGCTCAATCTCTAACTAAATAAATATTCAAGGATGAAACTGAAAAAATATGAGTTTAGAAAAAAAAACAAAAAAAATCAAGCAAATTTAGGTGAATCTCATAAATCCAGGTCAATCTCTAAAACTCGCAACCCGTGAAATTCTAGACCCAAGCTAAATCAAAAGGTTTAATTTCCAATTAATTTAATATTGAATGATGAAATTGAGGAAAAAAAAGTTATTTAAAAAAAATTCAAAGTGAAAAAAATAGCAATCAAAAGAAAAGGAATCTAACTTGAAATATAAAAAAAATCTAAAGGGGATAAAATTGAAAAATAATTTCAAATTTATATATTATTCACAATAAAAAAAAAATCAAAATCAAAATAACAGGGATCAATTCTTAAAAAATAACAAATTAAAGAGTTTCTTTGAAGTTTTAAAGGGCAATATAGCCATTTTATTGTGCATTAGAAATGCGGAAAAAAAATATCCCTCATAAATATTTTAATGATCAATGGAACCATCTCAATACACATTATTATCCCTAATAACTAGTTATTTATTTTGTTTTGAGGAATGTAAAATTATCTTTTTATTGTGGATTGCTATAATAGTTTTTCCATACCTTTTAGATTTTCTTATAATAATTTTTACTTTGTTAAGATTGAGAGCAAATTGAAGAAAAAAAAAAAGAATCTAATTATTTTAAGATACAATTAGCTTAAGGGTATTTGGAGTGGAAAATACAATGATGACAATTTGAATAGATGAACATGAAAACATGACATGGTAAAAAATTGGATATTATACACTAATTGTTAAATTTGGTTCGGTCTTATTGGTTGACTCAAAAACCAATGATCCAAGGTCTTATTTGAGTCTAGTTTAAAATTAAACCAATGAAGGAGTCGACATAACAAGACTTGATCGATCAATGAAAACCTGGTTGATTTAGTTAATTTAATTTAACTCGATTCAAACTTAATCAGGTCAACTATGAAATATAAAAAAGAATCAAAATGATGTCTATAAAAAAAAATATGGATTGACTCATGACTTAAAGATTGATTTGCTTATGTATGAGCTTTTTTAAAATAATAAATATTATTTTAATTATTTTTTTCTTCTTTATCAATTTAGAAATTTTATTTTTTCTATTTTAAATTTTCCAATCAATATTATTATGCATTTCTAGTTTTTCTACTTGAAGGAAAATAGTTTAACTATTATTTTTCTATTCAATATTAATAGGGTTTTCTAGTGTGTGTGTGTGTGTGTAGAAGGTTGTAATAATGTTTTGACAAGTAAGACTTAAATTATGGTTTGTTTGGATTAAGTTTTTTAGCCTCTGTACTTAAGGGGAAAGTGTTCAACAAAAAAAGTGTCACATATATGAAGGGCTTTGTTTTCCTTTATACATGGACAAGGTGCCCCTTTATATGCCTAAAAGGGATCAAACATTTATACTTAGGCAAGATGTGTTCTCATGCCTAAATGAATTAAAAAAAAAAAAAAAAAAAACCTTGGATAAGGTGGCCTTTTATATCTTGGGAGATTTTGTATTTATACTTGGCAAAAAAAACTTGGATAAATGGTGAGCATAAAAACTAAAAAACTGATTAAACCGATTAGAATTTTTTTAAAACTGACTAGTTCGGTCTGGTTTCAATTTTATAAGTCTAAAATTCAAAAAACCAAACTGAACCCAAACCAAAAAAAAAATCGAGTCAAAACGAAAAAATCAATTTGAATCAATTTTTATTCTAAAATAACCGAACCAAACTGAAACTGGTCGGTTTAAACCAATTTTGATTTTTTTTTATTTTGTTACTTTTATATATAAAAACCGAACCAAATCAAAAATGATCGCCCCTAAGCAATATGGTTTTCCTAAACTGAGAGGGTTATTGTTTGTATACCTAAATGTTGTATTTTAATTAGTAGAATACTCTAAGAAAGATTTTCATGAAATCCAACACTTTATTAATGTTTCATGATTTACACAAGTCATTATTATTTATTAATAGTATGACTTAATATGATCTAAATGTTATAAATGGGTAACATCTTCCCTTCATATTATAAATGGTAAATGTTGGTCTTGATTAAGTGTATGAGTTTTTAAGATTTATCGCATTTTGATGCTTGCTTTCCCCTACCTTCCATATTGCATATAGATTTAAGCTTTCTTAATGTTAGATCTTTTATACAAAAGCATCAACTTTTTACTCAAATGTTATGATATTAGGCAACCTTTTTTGATACACCTCATTCCAAACTAGTGCCATTATTTAGGTTTCTTCTAGGAGGTCCAAGTTGGTCCTAAATGTTTTATCAATAATTTTGATAGAATAACACTAGACTCGATAGTTAGGGAAACTAGTTTTGGCTAGGATAATGGTTTGTCTTATATATCAATAAAAATGTTACTTTGCCCATTAAGGATTTTTTAGTAGTTTTGTATGCCAATAAAATGTCATCCATATGCCATCCCATTTTTTCTTTAACCCATCAAATTTCTTCCTAAACCTATTAAAAATGATCAAATTTGTGAGCTTAATCTGTCCATTTTTCTGATGATAGGATATTGAGAAGAATTTATGATCAATTCAAAACCTTTAAAACTATATTTTTTTTTTATCAAATTATAGGCCATTATCAATGATTTGAACTTCGATAAAACTAAATAAATACATTATATTCTTTCACATGAAAAAAGTCATATTGTTAAATGTGATTTTAACTAGGACTTCAACCTTAACCTATTTGATTAAGTAATTCACAACTACAAGGACAAACAATTTCTTTCTTAAGGACTTTAGGAACAAGCTTAAAATATCCATTCATCATTTAAAGAATATCATGTGAAAAAAGATTGTTATCTTATTGGTGTAAAGTAAGGGAAATGAGCAAACCTTTGAAACTTATTGCACTTTCTAACCATTTTCATTACAATATGAAGGATACAAGCCAATAAGACCTTATTAAGGTAATTACAACAACAATTGGCTCTTACCATGTTGTGGATTCTACATATCCCTCGTGCATCTCCTTTATTACTTATTAGCTTTTATATATATATATATAGGGGTATAGTTTAGGAGAGAGGTCAATCCTGATCTTTCATAATGATGCCCCTTGCTAGAATGTAATTTGATGCTTTATTTCTAATGATGCTCTAGAATGTACAGCGATTGGGACCAGCAACACTAGATATTAAGGGTGAGCAAAAAAACCGAGAAACCGAAAAAAAAAAATAACCGAAAAAAACCGAACTGAAAAAAAAAAAACCGATTAAAATTTTGAAAAAACCGACCGGTTCGGTTTCGGTATCGGTTATAGGCTTATAAAAACCGAACCGAAAAAAAAAAAAAAAAAACCGAGCCAAACCGGAAAAATCAAGCCAACCCGGTTTGAACCAGTTTTTTCCCTTAAAAAACCAAACCGAAACCGGTCGGTTCGAACCGGTTTCGGTTTTTAAAAAAAAAAAAAAATTCGATTTGGTTACTTTTTTTGATAAAAAACGAACCGAACTAAATTTGCTCACCCCTACTAGATATATCCCTTCACTCTCCCATTTCAAAAATAAAACAGCAATCAAGCTTCCTTTCTCCCTCAGCCGACTACCAACAGCAACAGACAAGCAACACCTAAAGACCCATAACAACCAACCCTCCTACGGTGACTAAAACCCACCCACAAAAACCATTAATGCAAATGCTACCCAACAACTATATCTGCCACCTGAAGAAAAAGAAGAAGAAAATAAAAATAAACTAAGAGGAAGAAAGAATAAGATCTAAAAAATAAAATTAAAGTCAACTGTTTACGTGAATTTCTTGTCTTTTGCAGGTAACGGTAATTCACCGCCGACAGAAGGAAAGGAAGAGAAAAAAAAAAAGACTGAACCTTTAACTAAGTAGATCTTTTTCCTCATAAGTTATTTTGTCTAACCTTCAGTGTAGAAATAAGGAGGGGGAAAAGGAGTATCGGATCTACCGATTCATGCCTATCTAATAGTGGCGACGCGTGAATCCACGCACTGATATACCACGCGCCACCATTATTCCAGCAACACTTTTGACCCAATTTCAAAATACCCCGAACTGTTAATTTGGTTTAATTTATGTTTAAATTTTGAAATAATTTAATTATTTACATTGAATTATGAGTTTATTTTTTGGGTTTGTGTCTATTTTGTGGAAGTTAAATTTTGATGCATGAATGATATTCATGTCGGTTTATTTATTTGTTTAGCATGAGATTTGAACAAAATAGGTGGCATTAATAAAATATATGTCAATGTTTTACGTTGTTTGGTTTTGAGTTGAGAATTGACATCCTAGTTAAAATAACTTGATAAAAACATGTTATTTGCATTTTGCCAAACAATGCATTAGTCTAGTCATTAAATCATTTTTTTAAAATTAATTTTGAATTTTTCATATTCTCGCCCTTTCATATATTAACTAGCTTTGATACCCGCGCGATGCTGCAGGTTATTTTTTTTTGTATAAAAAATAATTAAAAAAATAAAAATTGAAAAATATTGGGTTTTTCTGCAAAGTTATACCCAAGAATCTTAGGTTTGGCTGCAACGCCTGACCTAAGAGTAATATTTATAATATTAACAATAAAATTCAACTTACATGACCCAAGTTTAAGTGAGTTTGACGGTAAAACCAAACCCAAAAATATTGGATGTGGGTCTAGTTATAAGGTCATGTCATAAAAGTGTGATAATTAAATAGATTAATTAAAAAAACAAAGAAAAAAAATCAACAGAAAGGAAAAAAACCTAATGAAAAAAAAGAAAAAGAAATTGAATTAATTGGGTTAACCATTTAAACCAGGTTATCCCGTAAAACCTGGGATTTGCGTCATGAAAGTTTGATAACTAAATAGAAAAAAAAAATGATGGGTTTACCCAGAATTAACCGGGTTAACCCATCAAACCAAGTTAACCCGTCAAGCCTAGAATACGTGTCATGAAAATATGATAATTAAATAGAAAGAAAATTAACTTTAACAAACTAAACTAAATGAAAAAAATAACTCGTCAAATCAGGTTAACCCATCAAACCCAAGATTTGTATCATGAAAATATAATAACTAAATAAAAAAAATTAACATTAACAAAATAAATCAAACAAAAAAAATTAAAAAGAAAAAACAAAAGAAAAAAACAGTCATATAATATAATACAATATAATAATAATTATAATGAAAAAACATGGGGAAAGCTAAAGCTAAAGCTAAATTTTCAACCAACTCAATATTAAAAAAAATAAATTTAACAACGATAATTTAAAAAATAAACATGTGGGGGAAAACATTGTAGCCAAACAAAAATCATGCAAGGGAAACACTATATTAATCCATAGTTTTTTTTTTTTCATTTTGAAAAAAGCTACAAAGCTAAGTTCTCAACCAGCTTAATATAGAAAAAAAAAAAAAAAAACTGAGATTCATGTAATGAAAGTATGATAACTAAATTAATTTTTTTTTTCACATTAACAAACTAAATTAAACAAAAAAAAATTCATTAAAAGAAAAAAAAAAATCCATGGGCAAAACGAAAAAAAAAAAATCAAGTGTTTCACTATGTGTATAGTGATACATTATATGTAAAAAACAAAAGAAACAAAAGCGAGTAAAAAAAAAAAAACAAAGCTGCTACAGTGAAAAACCCACGCGTTAAAAAAACATGTAAAAAAAAAGAAAAAAAAGCTGCTACATTGAAAAAAAAATTTAAAAAACAAAAAACAAAAGCAAAAAAAAAAAGAAGCCATAAAAGAAAAAAAAAAAAAAAAAAAAAAAACAACTTTAGCTACAATAAAAAAGCTACGTGTTTTAGAGTTTTTATTAATATTTAAAATTATAATCTACAAGTAAAATATTTTTTTAATATTAAATGAATCAATTCCCTCTCATAAAAAAAACAAAAAAATCTTTAATTAAAAAATACTATTTCTATTTTAATTCACACATGACCAAGCTTTTCAAAATTAGATTATAATATCTATTTTTGATATTAAATTAAAAAAAAAAATAGTTCTTTATATTGACATTAGAATGATTAAACTTTTAACCTGATAAGATAAAAACCTTCCTCTTTAAAAGTATATTTTTTTTTACCATAAACATACCAACAATTAAAAAACATATTATGTTTTTAATTTATATTAGATTAATAAAAAATAGAGCTTATCTCAAATAAAACATTATCAAATTCAGTCACGTTGCACATTCCCCAGGATTAAAAAAAGTAATAATAATCATAAGCACACTCCAAAAGTATTTTTCCGAGATGAGCTCGAAGCATACCTTGAAGCATCAGCATTGTGACATGAGATAAGCAAAGAATTGTGAAAATGGAATATTCACTCATGAAAGAAAACAGGGACAAAATGTTAGAAGCTACTTTCCATTAGCACTTGCATGCTTATCATTCTTATGGAAGGGCCAAAGATTAACAAGGCGCTCAAGTACTGCACTTTTTGAGAAGTAGCCTGAGAATCCAGCAGGGGCGGACGGTGGAGGAAAGTCTTCAGCTGGCATGGCAAAAGGACGAAACATCATCTCCATTTTCTCTAATGTGGGATAGGATCCCACTTCTTGCAGCCTTTCTGGACCCATTATTGGAAGAGTGTGCTCCTGATGCAGCGAGGTTGCCTCACTGTCATTCTTCTGTCAAACAAAACAGAACCAAACTTGACGGGGCTCATTCAACTATGCCTAGTTTAAATAATATTAAGCCTTTATCCCTAGTATCAAATCATTCTGACACAAAATGAGGTCATCTTGGTAAAAAGAAACAGACACCAGCGAACAATAGAATGAATCAAGATGTTTGACTCTATTGGAATTTCTCCTGTAAGCATGTTTGCAATCTAGTGTACACTCTGAAGGTGTCTAGACAGTATGTTGATAGAGCCACCACTCATCCACCTTTTGCTGAAGTGAAATGCAATTTGTATTCCAAACATTAAATGCAAATAAAGGGAAAAATATTATTCTCTTCGTTTGTTTGCGCATATGTTGATTTAACTTCCTAGATAAAGTTCCAACTTTCCTACTGTTATTCTTATTTTCTTCGTTTCCTTTGGAAAACAAGTTCAATTTTAAATGATAAATGAAGAGCAGCACCATTACAGGGGAGCTCTCTTAGCAACAAATGAATATATGCTTACCTCCAACGGGGACAAGTCTGCCCCACGGCTGAAAGTCATCTCTATGCGGAACCTTTTTGGGTCTTCCAAAGCAACCTGAAATATCAAATTGAAAATAAAAAAAGATTGCCTTCCTAAGTTTAACTTATTGTCGCCAATTGCATTAGAGAGAAGGTTACAGGTCAAACTGTAAGCTATGTTTGATTTAGCGATCAAGAAATCAGTTCCCTCAAAACATGAAAATCTACGACATGGAAAATAATAAGGTTTCAAGCATGAAAATGAATGGCCTGGAAACCTCCTTTTTTTCTTTTTTCTTTTTTCTCTATAACTCACCTGAGACTCAAAACCATGAAGACTTCCAGTCAAACACTGGCTTTATTAGCTAAGTTCCTAAATTGAACCAGTTCAAGGTCATAGATACCAGTTCTGGGCTGGACAGCCAACCTGGGCCAAGAATAATACTGGCTCTAGCTTTGACTGAAAACAATTGTATTGAGTAACAGTCTAATAAGCAAAAAAGGAAAATATGGAATTAAGGTAATCAAGTAGAAAGAACATTCTAAAAATAGCCAGGATTACCACCTCAGTATTCTCAAACATCCTTAGCACAATATAGCTCATGTAGTCAAGCTCCTTGGTTTTGTACAAACGCTCCAAGGCATTCTGGCAAACAAGGCTATCCTCACCTTGAAGAGATTCATCCAGGTTACAGTAACGGAGAACATTCATAAGGGAATGTATATGTGATTCCTGTCATCCAAGTTGCACGATAAAAACTTCTGAGGATATGATGTATCAAAAATAAAATCTTTTGTTTATCAGCATGTCAAATGACTATCCTGTTTATATCCAATTGAAGTAAATATTTCAGATAGTGCAAGACTTGAGAAAATCAATAACGAGGAAAGGTAGGAAAAATTGTAGCGTGTGCTAACATATCAGTGGCTGTACACCCTTGGTTGCCAAAGTGTGAAATGAAAGAAGTAAAACTTGTTTCATTGAAAGAAGTTGAAGTGTGAGTCTATAGAACTCACTTATTCATCAACACTAGGGGTTCTATTCCACAGCCCATTAACATCATCAGCATTGAGATACAACAGATCACAATGGAAATGTTTAAAAATGGAAACTAAAGAAGTTTTAGTCTAATGATTGGAAATCCCATATAAAAATATGGTAAGTCCTAGTCTTTAAAAAAACTCAGCATTTGAAAAGTGCATAAAAAAAAGTTATTTTGCCGAAGAAACATAATTCTGTCCTCTTCATAATGATAGTTAAGTAACCAAGGATCCTTCAACCCTCCGGTCAAAAGTTGAGATTGTGGAGATCATTCAATTGCCCAATAGGTTTCTATATTAAGTATTCCCGGATTTTAAACCAATAACAGAGAATCTAGTATTATCAAAGAACTTTCTTGTTTTACAAAAAGCATTGAGTGAAAGAGAGAGAGATGGATGTCCGTGTCATAGAAAGCAGGGGACAGTATTTTTCTTACCGATGTAAAATAGAGGCGTGTACGCACATGGCGTCCTGGGGTCTTTACATTTGCATACCTAATTAAAAGTGAACATTACTAATCAGTGATTCTATATAATGCTGAAGCATCAAGAAAAAGGTTGAAATATTTACTTTGGATCCAAACGGTATTTTGTCTCTTTATCATCATCATCATCCTGATCCATTGATATATCACTAGTGGTGCTAGTTCTTCTCACATCATCATTCTTGATTGAAAGCTTTAACTGGTAATCCATGTCTTCCTTTTCAGACTTCTTAGAAGTTGATTGCAGATCTTCATTACACTTTAATTCAGCAACACTAATGGCTTCCTCAAGTGTGTTCCTAAGATCAATCAATATTTTACCCAACAAACGACGAGCTATCTGAATTGAAAAAAAAAAAAGCACAAGTAAGAAACAATATATATATAAGAGACTAAAAGTGATGCAAGAGAATCAAAAGATTCACACACAAAGGTGTAGGAACCATTTTTTATTAGAGTTCCAAACATCAATCACTCCAGTAGTTCCCTAACCCCTTCTCTCACCCTGTCTGGATCTCTACTATTCGAGGAAGGGTGTTAAAATAATGTTCTACAGTTGACATGTTTATACAACAATGTGACTGAACATGTGCAAACAACCTAATGGTAACTTACCCTGAGATCAAGCCATTGATCTAGCCTGAATTTATATGATTTTAAGAGCATTTGGTATACTTAATCAAGAAACATTCATCAGAATGTTTGTAGTTAACATCAAAAGTATGTTTGCCAAATATGACATACTGCATAAATTAAGCATCCCTATCAAGTGAATTTTCTCAGTAACATGTGGACGCATCAAAAAAGGTACTTCACCTTTGAGCCAATCTTTAATCTCTGCTTTGGATTAATTCCATACTCATTAGGAATGACACCATCAGCAAGTAGCTGCAATAACAATATTCAAAACACTTAAGAAAAATTACAATGATTATCCAATAATAGCTCAATGCTATGTATATTTGCAAGAGAGAATTGATTTGATATGTGTACTCCATTGCCTCTAAAATTATATTTCATATAATCAACAGTTATGTCAAATGTGTCCTTAATTCAAGAAACAGGCACCGCATACTGAAAAGAAGCCAGACATTGCCATCTTAATCAGCATATTGTAGGGGAATAGTTTTTACTATATCTTTATGACATTCAGTTCCACAGTACAAAAGCAGTAAAGCAGACCAAATCTGCTAGTGATGAATGCTTAAAGACAAACACAACATCTGTTAAAAAAGCATAAATTGTTGGATCAGAGTCCATTTATACCTGAGAAACTTTGAAGAGTTCATCCAGCCCCTCTAGATTAAGGTGAGCATTGTGTAACAGATCATATCTGTAAAATGGTAGATCAAATAAAGAAACAATCTAACAGTCGGAAAACAACTACAGTGAGAACATGGTACCATGAATCTTCGATAAAATTAGTATGCCAAAGGTTTTTGAATAAGGCAAGTCAATCACCATCAGCAAAAAATAAATATAGTTTCATACCAATTTTGAGACAATATAATATAAATGAGCATTTACAGATATCCTGCCTCTACAAGCATCCTTCACCCTTTCATGTCAAGGCAGCAAATATCAGTCATGCCAACATGCATGGACAAATGGATGTCTTTGTAATACCTTGTCCATTGTAGATGTTACCATGCATCTCACTATAAATTAATTACTGGGCCCACTCAGATTAGCACAAACCAGCCCAAACCATTACTTGGTGTGCAGTCCCTTAATCACAAAGATAATTGAAAAAAAAAAAAAGAGAAAAAAAAAGAGAAAAAAAAAGGACAGGAAGCAAGACAATAAGAAGACCACATACTGCAAATATGCAGTAAAAAATGCTAAAACAAAAAACCAGAGAATTTCAACTTTCATGGCCTGCAGACAACAATAAATTGTGTAGTTAAGCTTAATAAAGATTTTGAATGCAACAAAACCATTGCAGGAATATCTTTCACATTCATGATCGTTAGAAGGTAATAATTTAGTATCGGGTGTATTATTACTTTCAAAGAATTGAAACAAATCATATACTAGAAACAGCAAACTTACTTGCAAGAGTCATAAACATCAGGAATTTGTGTTATATCAAACCGCCTGTATGTAAATCAATAATTAAGAAATGTTAGACGATATGTAAGTTTACTAGAACTGTTCTATCATATTAACAGAAACACTTTCTTTTAACTTTTGTTAAAAAATACAGATGCTGAAATTCCATATTCTTGAAATGAATAACATTGAAGTAACATTAACATATATGTAAAAGGAAATGCAAGAGCAGCAACCCCTTAATCATTTACACTCATCACACTATCAACAACCAACACAAATAATAGCAACCACTTACACTTTGCGTTCATTATACAAGTCTCTTTCAAGCTTCTTCCAGCGAGCATACATCAACAAGAATCCCTCACTTCCACAGGGTAATCCAGCAGCAATACGATCTATATCAATATTTATTTTACCAAGAGCCTTTGCTTGATCATATGGTGGAATTACTTCATATGAGCTTGTCTCTGTAAGTTCTTCATCTTCATCCTTGGCAAGTAGTCTCACTTGTTCTGTCACCTTCTTGATCAATGTTACCTATTCACGTTGAAACACAAAATGAGGGGAAGATTCCTAGTTTGGAAAAGTTTTCTATGTCTAACAATGAGATACACCTCATGGCAATTAGTAAAAGAACTCCAGAAATTGTAACATAGGCAAGAGAGAGAGAGAGAGAGAGAGAGAGAGAGAGAGACTAGCCACTAAGGTAGGAATTTTTATTATACTACAGTGTAACAGCCATATATCAACTACAAGTTAGCAGAAGGCACCCTACAGAGTTGATTTAACAATTTCCCAAGGGCTGAGATTCAAATCCTAATAATGATAATATCACTCTTTCAAGTACAGAAAAGTGGCATAAAACTTAAGAGCATCAAAACATGAAAAGCGTTACTCTATTTTTACCATTAACTATTACTCAGCAGGAATTAGCTTCTAGTATGAATCACTTGAAACCTCATATTCATAATGGAAACCCTTGGGTCCATATATAAATAAGAGTTCCTTTGAAGACGTACAGATACAAAAATGATAGAAAGTTAATTATAAATAAAAATCATTGATTTCAGGTGAATCATTCAATCAGTTTGACTATCATGGAGTTAAGATACAGATTTCCAATCAAAATAGATAAAACAACTTTTTTGTGAAGTACGTGCAGCACTTTGCATCTACAAGAATAAAAGAACTTTGAAGTTAAATGCCTGCTTTGACCTCGAACAATGCAACAGTCTCCTAATAATCCTTGGGTGTTTTTTTTTTTAAAAAGAAAAACTACTGACAAAGCCTCCAAGTAAAATCGAGCTTAAAGAGAGTGTTTTGTATTATCAATATAGGCATGTACCATTACAAATATCCACATACGTGTGAACCTGCATGTATAGACATTAGGCTCATCATGTTTCACTAGCAAGAATATTCACCAGTTTAGGGAGAAGTTCAGAAGCATTTGAAGGAAGTCCAGCTCCATCAGTCATCCAAGGACACTCAGAGGATCCATTGCTATGAACTATCTTTGCAGCAGAAGTTATAATCTCATTCAACCTAGCCTGCAAAAAAAATCAATAAAACAAAAGGAAATCACTGTTAGAATAGAGCACAACATCATTCCAGACTTTTGGAGATGATTGAGCCTAGCAAACAATCAAGGGAAAGAAAGCAATTAGTTTATTCATATTGGAGATGCTTAGCTTGTGTCCATCGGGATACATGACATCAAGTAATGTTTAATAATAATAGGAATAGAAAAATATTTAAGGATATGAACATCATCTGAATTTAACAGTTTGGGGTCATAATCATGGTCAATTACTGGATATTAAATTCAGCCGGTAGAAGATAAAAAAGTGCTAATGCATTTCAAGGAGAAAAACAAACCTTGGCTTCTTCCATCTCACTGCTGGCATTGTCAAGCCCATCCAGCATGGAGGAATCCTTACTAACAAGGGAAACCTTGATAAAGTTTAACAGGTCAGTTAAAAACTCAATATCCAAAAGCAGTAAATCTAAAGAAAAGATCACAGACCAGAATTGGTGTCAGCTGTCCTTCCAGATCGAGGAGGCCCTTCGCAAATGCCGCTGCGGACATCTGTCAGAAACTATTTGTGAATGATGTGTGGCAATTCAGTCCATAATTGGAAAAGCACCCAAATAAGAAAACAAAGCAACCAAAGATTAAGTGCAATTTTATTTACATGAACTACTATGCTATACCTGTACACGACCTTCGTCAGAGCTGTAAATTTTAAGGTCATGACGATATGTGCTATGAAGACGAAGCAGTCCTGTGCCTTCACCTGAAATTTCATACATTTCCATCAAGAGAAGCAAAGATATACAATCTTGAAACTAAACCACCATAGTTTATGCTGTTCTGCTTGTCAATGAAAAAGGGCCTCCCAAGTCCAAACTTAAAAGAAGCATGCAACCATTCAGACCAAAATTCATCCTAAAAGATAATAATTACTAAGTGCACTGGAGAACATGTGGCAGCAGGAACATAAATCTACTTTGTCCTGGGTACGTCCACTAACATTCTGGTCAACAGCCATGGCCTAGAAATTAAAGATAATATCACATCAATTGTTAATATCTTCCATTGAGCAGCTTTCAACATGTTTGAATGAATAAATCAAGAGAGATGATGTAAGTAGTAAATAAAAAGGTCTACCAGAACAGTTAAAACAAGAGGAAAAGCCATGAATAGTTAAGAAACTAAAACTGCCGGATACTAAAGTCTCATAAATCATGGCCCAGAACAGACTACACAAGGACTTCAAAAATTGCCCTTGATAGGATGGAAAAGCAGCATTGAATCTTAGTAAAGGAGTTCAAATTGCCTATACTCCCACATGTAGCTAAAGTCACCTATAATTCATTTATTTGAAAATCTAGTACATATTATACAATCATCTTGTGAAAAAGACATCAAACAAAAACACTGCAAGTTACATTTAGTAAAGCTGACAATATACTGCAGGCATTCGTAGAGCTATATTTCAAGAAGCAAACTGAACAAGGAACAAGAAAAAATTCAGAGCACGCTTGTAAGACCTAGACTCAAAGTTCTATCAGTCTTAGATGATCAAAGAACACCAAATAGCAAAATGTCAGAAGAGAGGCCTAATAAAATCTTGGACAAGCATATGCCTGATGATTATTATCTCCTTTAAAAGAAAAAAGGTTCATTATCTTGACCTGGATACATATTATTTCGAAAATATCTACCCAGCTCTTCTGCCTGCAAAGACATCAGAAAAGCAGAAATGAAAATCAAAACAAAGTAAGGTGGTTATTTTACAGTCAAGGGTATGAAGAATTTGGCATAATATTACTTCACTAGAGGAATCTTTAGATTGTCACTATGTACGCAAAATAAATTAAACATAAGATCAGCAAGACATAAATTATTAACACCTGCTTTCTGCCAGCATGGGTAAGAACACCTCCATATTTAAGGACCATGAGAGCTTCAACGGGTCGTTCTTCCTCACCTTCACCATTACTTTTTGGAACTTTAACCCACTTTAGAGGTTTTAACTGGACCTTCCTATAAATACCAGAGAAATGCCCCCCCTGGAATAAGAAACACTTCAAGCATCAGACACATAATAGCAATATGTGAAGATGCTTTAACAATATATAAAATATGGCTACTTGAACTCTAAGCATTGAGCATGGGATGCCAAATCAACTCTATTCTTAACAGCATTGTTCCTGCATCATCAGAGTTGCTTTCACGATTGCTAAAAGCAAGTTGAGCCATTAACATTAATCCAATCACAGCTTGACTACACTTCTAACCATAAATGATCAAAATTTCATTCACCCTAAACTCACTTATGGAGACAAAGTGATGGAATAGCCATGGGTAAATGAAATGGAACAAGTTATAAACCCATAGATCTAAAGAAGATATACTTAAATCATAATAAACACGGACTGCGACAGGATATGTTGAGACATTAAATATTCAAGATAAATGAAACAACCTCCTCAAGAACTGCTTTAACTTGTCGTAGCTTTTCAGCATGCTCAAAGTCTTCTGCCTCACTATCACTTTCTCGACCAGGTCTATATAGCAAAAGGAGAAAAGTTAAATCACCAACAAATATTAATCAGCATTGGGAAAAAAATTATATGGACAACGCAATTTCCAATGTTCATAGCAGCCAGGC
Source organism: Populus alba (assembly GCF_005239225.2). Lineage (NCBI taxonomy): Eukaryota > Viridiplantae > Streptophyta > Magnoliopsida > Malpighiales > Salicaceae > Populus > Populus alba. The sequence continues at coordinate 11,536,202 of NC_133300.1, read as the reverse complement.
GAGATGTGACATGAAGAGCAGTTTCAGTAGCGTGACAGATCCAGTACTCTCAGTGCTCATAAGTTCGCATTCCTATTAATTTTTAAATGAAAATCATATGGATCATGAACTTATGATCAATCTATGTTTCGGAAAGCAGATCCCTGCCCCCTAAAGAAAATTTGAACTCCATCTTCCAGATTATAAGCATCAAGCAGACAAACACCCACTGTCATGTGTAACTAATTGGCAAAGCTTAATGCATGACACTAACAATGATAATAGATAAGCCACAAAATTTATTAGCAAAGTGCATCTCAAACAAACTGTTGATGCTGGTAATAACAAATGTTTGAATGCCACATTTATTAAATTCTATAATGTATATATCGCGAAAAGGCAGAACGATATTAAAGCACAAAGGAACCCATCTTTGGCAGTTAAAAGAGTGGAGTTTTTGAGCTTCAAATGATATATTAGCAAAGTGCATCTCAAACAAACTGTTGATGATGGTAATAAAAAACGTTTGAATGCCACATTTATGAAATTCTATAATGTATATCGCTAAAAGGCAGAATGATATTAAAGCACAATGGAACATATCCTTGGCAGTTAAATCAGTGGAGTTGTTGAACTTCAAATGATACCTTGTACGAGGTACAAGTATTCGAGTTGCATCTAACAGATCTTGTAATTGAACAGCACTTTTAAGTTTTGTCTGAGGAAGAAAGCAAAAAAAAAAGCTGATATTAACCAACTTCACAGGACTACAAGACAACAGAATAGTAAATGAATAAAAAAGGGATAAAAACATCAGCAGTACAGTTAGTTTTAGTGATTTTATAATTTAGCCCTTGTGCTTCATTTTTTTCCAAAGTACATCTATATTTTGCAGAGTAACAGATCAGTTCATACAACTAGTCTCCGTTTAAAATGCTGCTGATATGACCATCATCATATGAAGTATCTCCAATATGACAATACATGTGAGAAACATCATCAAGATGGGGAAAATTAGCCCAAAAACTCAATGAGATTTTGTAGATTAAGAATAATTTCTAAAAACACTTGTGACTGTAGAAGTATCCAAAACTGGGCTAACAATGCTAACAAAACAGTGGCTCCACACACTTATTCCCAACACTGTAGAGTTGACGATGGGAAAGAATCAGGGGAGATCAAGCCATAAAGGGAAATAGAAGAGGAGGCAAAGACATCACATGGGTTTTATTTTTTTTCACTCAACATAAAATGGGAATAAAAAAAAATAAATAAATAAGGTGTTTCATCATCTACCTTCCAATCTCCAAACACGTGATTTTTGTTATTGACATTCTAACCCCAAATCTGATTTATCTTTCTAATAAACAATCTCATATCTCATATATGATTTATTTAGGCTCAATGTAAAATGATAAGCAAATAAGAAAAAATGGGATACGAAGAGGGTTTTTGATCATCAACCTGCTAATCTCCAAACAGCTGAAAATCTTTTTTTCGACATTCTAAACCCAATTAGATAACAGCAACACCAGCACTTTTAAATGGAGACTAAGAATATGAACTGATGTTTTTTGAACTTTCTGAAACATACAAGAATATTTTCCTGAATAAGAAGTTAAGGACTCAAATAAAAATAAAAAAAATCATCAAAAGTACATGTACCACTGATGTCTTTAACCCAATAATAAAGGAATCACCTCAGATCTGGGTCGTCCCCCATTGTACTTTAACATCAAATTCAGCAGCTTTTCCTCTGTGACCTTCAACTTCACCTTCTGTTTGGGAGTTCTATCACCACTGACCAAATAAAACACAAATAAGAAGGTAGATTTGAAAATCTTAAGTGAAGGAAAAATACTAAAGGAAATGGTATAACATACTGACGAATAATGGCAATCACACAGCGTAGCTCCTCAGACTGCCCAAATGTACCAATAATCCCACTTCCCTGACGAGTTAATCCCTCAGAAGGCTGGACTGGTTCATTGACTTTCCATGGTAAAGTGGGGGGAATTGCTGATGAAAGATGAGGAGCTTTCGCATCCAAAAGCATCTTTCTCAACACACAAGCAGAATCATCATAATATCTGTATTGAGAATAGAAATGATGTTAGAAAATTGCGAGAATTGTGAAATTGGTAAGAAGATAAACGAAAATAAGTAAACCAAAGAATAAACAAGTTCCAGTTTTGCACAATCAGGATGTACTGTGCAAATTCAAATAAATACTGATAACTATAGAAATTAAACATTCTATTACTTTTCATAATTTCTTGTAATATGCCAACACAATAAAAGAAATGAAGGCATGATAATTAGTCCAAATAAAAAGCTCAACAGGTTGAGGAATCAGGACGCATTCATCAGATTTTTCTTTCCTTATTTTTTTAGAAAAACAGCAAGGGAGAGTTTGCTTTCAGAATTATTTTGCAGTTTTCATCTCAGCTTTTTTTAATCTAGAAAATTGTCTCACACGAATAATTACAAAAACAGGTTTACTAACCACAAGTTTTCCAAAATAGAAAACAAGGAATTCTTTTGGTTTGCCTTCCAAATAATAAGAAAATGAGGTTTTTTCTTAAAAAAAAAAAAAAAAAAGACTGACCAAAAACAGCACTTGTTTTCTAGAGTTGGAGTATTTGAACAACTTTCACTACATCCCAGAAATGGAGATAGAAAACACATGTTTGAGAAAGTATTTTTCATTTTTCAATTAGAGAGCATGTTTCAACAGTTCTCAGCTTTCTAGAAAAATGGAAATTTTCCACAAGTATACAGTCTTAACTTTTTAGACTAAACAGTGAGCAGCATATGACTAGTTAAACAAGCATCAACGAAACAAAAATTACTTAAATTAATATAATGACCAGTACTTGTAGGAATTTTTCACAAAACTCCATCCATTTACATCACAAACATATGATCGTCCTTCACAACGCAGGAGATCAAACCCACAAACCTGCAAGCAACAATAATTTAGTATTGACTGACAATACAATATCAGTGATGAAGACAGCACTAATAATATGAAAGTAAAATGGAGAAATCACATTGTACTTATTTATAGGAAGATATGTTTAGCTGTTACGAATAAACAGCATTGAAAAGATCAGCAACCACAAACTACATGCTTGAAAATGACTTAGAAGAAGACACATGAGTCTTAACAGTGAGGCTAGGCTAAAGCAGTTGTACTAACAAGATTCAAGCGGCTATTGTTGAGTTCAGTCATTTTTTTCACAAAGATAAGAATGACAAAAGGTCACATAAAACACATTGGATGACACTAGCAAAATGAGCTCATTGCAATAACTAATCATGTTAGTGAGAAACATCAATAAACTAACCCATCTAATGCACCTACACTTATCAATCATTATTGAATATTTACTGTGGATCATCATGGCAGGAGAAAGGCATACTGTTGCACTTCACGAAAGAAATAAAAACTAAAGCATTGACAAACCAGTCTTTTTAAAGCAATGACAAACCAGTTAGCATAAGGTATTCATGAGGAGACACAATCAAGTAGAATAATAATATCTTGGAAGCCAGAAATATATTAAGTAACTAAAACCAGATTCTAATTCCATACCGCCTGCCTAAATGCAATGCAAACATCTCTTGCCATTTGCTTCTCGTTAGGTGTCAGTAACACTGGATACCTTACCTGTCAAACACGGTAAGAGGTTTTATGTCACAATCATCACAAAACTCTGAACCAGGAATATAAATGTAAAAAATCAGTTCAGCAGTATCATGCCTTCTGATTGCAGTATACTTGCATTAGGAAAGAGTACATGTACACGCGCAGGCATGCATGTATATTGGAATGTTACTTCTCTTATTTAATCTTTTTCTTACGAGTTTAAAAATTCATCACTTGAGAAGCAAACTTAGTTCAGCTAACCGGAGTCATCAAATCAACAGAAAAATTTTAAAGTAGACTCGGTTGCTACAGGAAATTACTTCTTTTCCATCTGGATTTCGCATGACAACACCATCAACAACAGGAGATTTCCTTGCCTCAGCATGTGCATATTCAGGACCAACAGTATACACCTATAATCATTTAATGATTTACCAAGGCAATCATTTGTAAATGTCAGTAACAAACAAACACAGGAAGAATTGAATCCTTCATGTATAAAAAGAAATCAAAAACTGATAGCATGAACATAATGGTGCGCACACAAAATAGTTTCAAAACAAACCAACCAATGTTTTCAGGAAGAAGGATAGAACTGCAAGCAGCATGGACTAAAGCAATAACAGACCCTCACCACTAACGGTTGATAGTGAGCCAAAAAATACTTGAAAAACCAGAAACATAAAAACAACCTGATGTGTGATCACATAGAATACATACATCTTACCATAGTCAATTTGTTAATAGGTTTATGAAAAATTACTTGTCAGACTGAAATAAACCGAGGGAAAGTTCAGAAATGTGTGTGGGAAGACATCTAATCAAAAATAGAACATACAAACATGGTGGACATGGCGATCCTTTTTTTCAAGTAACAGTTAAAGTTCAGCCTGAAGCAAAATTTGAATCCTACTAGCATCTACAAGTTACCACAAATTTCACACTGTATAGGAATAGATTGCATTTTCTCTTGGGTGAATACAAAGTAAGCCAAGCTATCTCATAACATGATGCATATTACTATTTTATACCACAGGCCAATTATGCATCTGAACAGCTCATATCAGTTTAACTTGACGAAGCACTTATATCAGTTTTATAGGTTCAGATGTTCCTCCCATCAATTTATTTCCATCCTTTCTGTGATATTATTGTGACAGGTTAGAATTCAAAACATAAACAGCACTGAAATCTATAACATGCTCCATCTGCATTGTTACCATGCAACCAAATTCGAATCCTTATAGCATGATCAAATTCTGTATCTCTCTTCAAATTAAAATTAATCAACAAAGGAACCTGGACAAAATGCCCCACCTATTTCAAATCAATCACAAGTTCTAATGAACTTTCTAAACGTATTCCAACATGGACTATGTGTGTCTACATCCTATCACAATGACATTAACAAGTAAAACAAAACAACATGGGCAGACTTTCAACAGAAAACTATACAACCTTCACATCTGTTCCTCCAGTTGGCATAAATTCTTCATATATGTAAGAGCCTTCACGCCTCACTCTTCTAACATCTGGATGGAAATCACTTGACCGATTACCAACCTGAAATGAGACCTGATCAAGTACTTGTACTGTGATAGATAATGGAGAAAAAAAAGATCAGTAAATAAAAACTTTTGCAACATCCAAGCTATCAGGCATCTTGAAAAGTGAGATGCAAATAAGTACATGGAAGTATGATTGGAAGGTATGCCTTAATAATTCCATAGCTATGCACAAAAAGGGTGGGAAATAAATAAACATAGCAAAAGAAAATAGCTCACGCCAAAAGAAACATATTATGGATTGGAATCCTTGTCTATAAAGCAGGAAATCCAAGTAGACAAACAGACAACAGAAAGCTAGAATTGACCATGGCTTAACTGCAGAAAGAGAAAATTGTGTCCAAACCAATCCAATCATTAGTTTTTTCCTATATCTGTAAATGTTTTTTATGTCTTAAATTCTTCCGTAGAATAATCACTAATGCTTCAATAATGTATCCATAGCATTACAGAATCACTTCTGGCATGGGGAAAAGGAAAGAAAGAAAGAAAGACAAAGAAACAGAGTTTAGCTTCCAAATTAGAAAAACAGAAGTTGTTGACAAACTTACCTTCCTAAACAATTCCTTCATACCTCCACCTGCTGCACTGGGATAATATATCATGATGCTGTGGTCATCGCCTTCTCAAAAGTACAACAAGCGAGTCATTGTCATGCGTGCTAATAGTAAAGCATACTCTATAAATTAATGCAGGAGCAACAAATAATGAATAAACAGTTATAAGCAGTGTCTATTTAAGGCAACATCTTTATGCAATCCAAGCACAGTGCTACATCTAGGGCTTCTAAGTAAAGAGGAGAATTTAATCAATGGATATGAGGAGCACAAAACACATCAATGTTGGCACAAACTGATGGCTTTAGAAGCCAAAAGCATCAGAAAAATGGAAATGCTGATTCAATGCAAATAATTTTTTTTTTTTTTTAAGATAGAAAACTTCAAAATTATAATAAAAAGCTGCCAATATACGAGGACACAAAATTGAATTAATGAACTAAATTCTCTCATCACTGAACAATTGCAATGGATACGTGCACATTATGAGATGTCTGGTCACATGAACAAATACAAAGGTGAACTAGATGTAATGTCCAAAGCATAAATAGTGATGTCCTTAGAAAATAACTATAGCAGTCCACTATACAAGCATCAAGCAAAATACATGGAGCAATGCTGCATTGTTTAGCCAATCTTAATGAGCAAAAACAGCACAAGTCACAGAACTTGATAAATGTATGAAAAATGCTCACCATCAACAGGCTTCTCTACAAAGGGTTTCCAAAAACGACTTCCATGGACCTCAACAAAATCTTCTTCTTCAATAAAATAATCCAACTCTTGATATGGAAACTCCCTATTAACAAGGGCATATCTCGGGACAGGAATTCCAAACATTTCAGCACGCTTGAATCCCCAAAAACAAATAGAAATTAACTGATTACTTTTAATCAATTAAGAAATAACAATGCACATGAAATTAAGAAATAACAATGCACGTGACATGGCTCAATTATAGTCATTAATATACTCCATCAATGACGGCAAGCAGATTTGAGGAAATATATCATGTAGTCCAATGAGTTCATTCCTTTCAGTAGAATACTGACCAATCATGGTCAAGAACTTGCCTTCAGAACCCTTGGGGAAAAAAAGAGAAAGAAGACGAAAAACTGCAAGACATTTTTCAAGAGGGTGTGTAGAAAAATGTTTGTGTGTGTGTGTGTGTGTGTGTGTCATAATAAAATATTGTACTATGCCATGCAATATTTCGTACAAAGCACCATGCTGCCAAGCAGAAAATAAGATGGAAGTTTAGACTTCATACCTCATACACCTTCCGCCGGTCATGAAGAAGATGTTGTGGCACCAATTCATTCACAAGAAAAGGCCTGAATCAAAAACATAATCTATTCAACATTGAACAGCATTTCGCTTGGATGTGGACAAAAAAGGAAATAGCAGCTTGAGCGGTGGGGTAATAAGGTCTATCGGTAACAGTAGACTAAATATAAAAGGAAAGTTGGAGGCACACAAGTATGGCATTCTTCAGTGCAATGAGAATGAACAGAAACAAGGCATTTGTTCAATTTATTCCACCGCTAGGATAATTTTCTACTCATTTTTTCATGGACCAAGAAAAATATCATTCCTTATCCATTTTCACATGCCGCCGGCCCCAGTTTAACTTCAAGCAACAAAGTGGAAATATAGATGAAGCATGCATTTAGAAACTACAAAAAAGATTTCAGCTTCTCGAAGGTGAGTAGAAAATCGTTTGCATGTATGAAGTTCCCAGCTAACTTTCATCACAAGAAGCATAGTCAATTCATTAATCATTTGAAATGGGAACATGGGCAAGAAATGCTACTTACTTCCTTAAAGTGGCATATGCCTCAGCCTTTTCAAGGGGATAACCAGTGGAATAGAAAGCAATCAAGCAATCACATATTGGCCAGCTGAAACAAGAAAAAACTGCAACAAATCAGTCAACCTCTAGAAGACAGTGAAATTAAGATTCTAAGTGCATTCTCAGATTATATTAACTAGCTTAGACTAAAAGCATCTTCATAATCACGAAGCTAATTACAGATGACACTGCCAGCAATGTCTCCAAGTCCTGCCAGCATTAGTGACTGCACAGCACACGTCACGACTCGTGACACTAACCCCTCCACAAAAAAATCTTTTCAACATGTGATAGCGGACAAAAATCCAAAAATGTGGACTTGTCAAGATATAGACAGAAAACAAAATCAACGGTTCCATTTTCTGTCGCTCTACAAGCCACGTCCTTGTTTTTCATAAAATGAAATCCAGTCTCCAAAAACAAGAAACAGTAAAAGAAAGAAGCATGCATCTCCGTAAACCCAAAGACAACCAAACACTAACTGAACTAATATTTAAGTGTTACCTCTCAATTGGATCCTCAAGAATCACTTTATCACCGAAATATATAACCTAAAAATCATCAAAACGGTAAAAGAAAAGCTCAAAACGGTAAAAAGAAAAGCGCTAATGGAATCATACACTCAATTAAATTCCGAGAGAGAAAAAGTACTTCGAATTCACCAAATGCTTGTAATCTCTCAAGAATCTGTCCCATTGGAGCTGATAACACCTGAAGAAACCACCAATGCAAAAATCCTTCGTTATTGGTGGTAAATCAATAGCGAAATGCTTTTACTATATTATATTAATAAATATTTTCATAGCTTCCGGTTTCTGGTTTCGAAAAGAAAAGAGAAAGAGAACCTCAGAGCCGCATTTCACCTTCTTTTCCATCACACAAACTCCAACTTTTATCTTCTCCTCTCCTCCTCCTCCTCCTGCTTCTGTCACCACCTCCATCTCTCTCTGCGTCTACGCTTGGTTGGTTGGTTTTGTATTTGTATTTATATTTATATACGAAGAGGAAACAGCTAGAGAGTCACGAGAGGAAAAACCGAGAGCAAGCGTTTCTTTCTTTCTCTGCTATTTCCTTCGAGATAGACATATATATTATATACATGTAGGAGAGAGAGACAAGGGAGTGTTTGGACTTTGGAGAGTTAAGGATGGATTCTGGAATGTGCAATTTTAAGGGTGTGCTTTTGGATGAATGATGAGGACGTGTAAGGATCTCTGTACCTTTTGTTTTTCTAAATTTTGTGCTTCTTCTTGTACTTTTGTGGTGGAGTCATCTCCTTGGACACTTGGCCACATATTTATGTATAATATTTCAAAAAAAAAAAATAATCATATGTTAACAGAACCAAAAATGATATTATATTATCAAGGATTTTTTAGAGGAAAGAAAAGGGAGCGTGAAAGAGATGAGCGTGTTTGGGAGTGCATATTAAAAAATAAAATATTATTTTTTAAAAAATAAAGTTATATTTATTTAAAAAATAAATATAAATTTAAAAAATATTAAAAATATCACAATAATTATGAATAAAGTTTTCACTTTAAAATCGGTTACACGTGTAAAGACCATAACTATTATTAGGATGTCTTCTTTTATGCCGCAAGATGGTCCATCTCTAAAAAAAACATTGAATAATTCAAGAAATAATAGTTATATTTAATGATTTAATAAAATCATTTGAATGATAAGATAAAGATTTAGAGAAACAAATTTTATTTATATTCATCTTGGAAAACTGCGTTTGATGAAGTGAAGAACCAAGTGATATAATTTTTTAAGAACAATACAGATACAACATGTCAAAGAAGTGAACTTGATCGAATAAACTTGAAAATTGCAAGCAACAATTGCAGCATATTTCAATTTTTTTTTCTTTTTTTTTTTGTTGGGATTGTATGGCAGCCAAATTAGAATAGAAGAGATTATCAGGACTAATTGATTAATAAATTATTTAAATTTTAAATTTTATTTTTAAATTATTTGAATTTTTAAAATTTGATGAAAATATATTAAGGAAGGCCAATAGCCAATAATTTAGGAGTGATTTCTTGGCACAAGTGTTACATTGATTTGCTATGTTTTTTTTTAAAAAAAAATCTAATAGATTATTTTTCATTATTTACAAATGAATAGTTTTGATGTGCATTCAATAAATATGTTTGATTTTTAGTAATTTTATATAAATTTTAACAATTCTAATTAAATTAATTCTTTTGATTCGAGACCAAAATAACTTTTAACTGGACTTAAGGAAATAGGGATATAAATTGAATTATTTTGTAAGTTTAAATTTAATAGCTTTATGGTACTCGGTGCATTCTCAATTATATTTAATGTTTTTATATTCATGTATTTATCCATGTAATATTATTGTTGTATCAATTGGAAACTACGTGACTAGAAAAAATATAAATTTGTGAATGAGCATGAATATTAAGAAACAAAATGGATATATTGTTTTGTCGGTTAGATATTTTTTTTTACATAAAAAACTTTTTATATGAAAGATTTTCTCACTCATTTTTGTACATAAAAATTTAAATGTTAATTGAAAAACTTAAACATAAATGTAATAAGATAAATCAAGAATTATATGTGTTAATGAATAGAAAAAAAAATCATTAACAATAAATGAAGATAAAAAAAAGAAAAAATCAAGAAAAATATAAATCAAGATATTTAACATTGCAAGACAAGCCTTTAACTTAGTTATGTTTAATGATTTTATTTATCAAAATTATTTTTTTATTTAAATCAAATGATAATAAAAATAGATATATATTAAATTAATTGAATAAAATAAAATAAAAATATTATATATAAGGTTACACATATTAGATATATTATCCAAAACAATTTTTTTATTTATATAAAATATAAAAAAATTATATAATAATCTCTTCAAAAATTAAACATATACAAAATAAATACAAGTTAGTCACAAGCCTACCAAGTACTAAATACAAGTTATCAACCACCTTAATTTAAAAAAAATGGATGAGATTGTTAAAAATAATTAATTAAAAATTTTATTTCTAGGCTATTTAGATTTTTGAAACTTCATGAAAATGTATTAAGCAACGCCAATAATAGGAGGATTTCATGTCACAAGTGTTATTCTGATTTGTTATGGTTTTTTTTTTAAAATCGAATAGATTATTTTTCATTATTTACAAATGAATAGTTTAAATATTGATTAAATAAATATGTTCGATTTTAGTAATTTTATATAAATTTTAACAATTCTAATTAAATTAATTCTTTTGATTTCGAAACCAAAGTAACTTTTAACTGGACTTGAGGAAATTGGGATTTAAATTGAATTATTCTGTAAGTTTAAATTTAATAGCTTTATAGCATTCGGTGCATTCTCAATTATATTTAATGTTTTATATTCATGTATTTTATCCATGTATTAATATTGTTGTAACAATTACGTGATTAGAAAAAAAAAATGAAATTTGTGAATGAGCATGAATATTAAGAAACAAAATGGATGTATTGTTTCGTGGGTTAGATATTTTTTTCTATAGAAAAAAAAAATTTATATTTGCAAGATTTTTTTATTCATTTTTTGTACATAAAAAAATTAAATTTAAATTTTAAAAACTAATACATACAAGTAATCAAATAAATTGAGAATTATATGTGTTAATAAATCAAAATAAAAAAATCATTAATAATAAATGAAGATGAAAAAAAAAATCAAGAACATATAAATTAAGACATTTAACCTTACAACATGAACTTTTAACTCAGTTATGTTTAATAATTTTATTTATCAAAATCAAATTTTTATTTAATCAAATGATAATAAAAATAGATATACATTAAATTAATTGAAAAAATTAAAGAAAAAAAATATTATATAAGGTTACACATATTAAATATATTATCCAAAATAAATATTTTTTATTTATATAAAGCATAAAAAAAGTATAGATGAATTATAATAATCTCTTAAAAAAAACCCAATTATCAATTAACTCAATATTAAAGGATGAGATTAAAAACAAAATTCAACTAAAAAACGAGTCAAGTCAACCGGCTTAACCCACAACCTAAGTCATAAGACTGTAATAACTCCATAAAAAAACACATACAATAAAATTATGAAGCCTAATTCATAATTAACCCAATGTTGAAGGATTAAGCTAAAAAAAAAATAACTCGAATAAGCTAAAGTTAACTTGCCAAACTCGGGTAAGAAGACCAAGATAACTCTATAAAAATACAAATAAACAAAAATTATAAAGTTCAATTTTCAATCAATCTCAATGTTGAAAGATGAAAAAAAAAAAAAAAAACAATTTTTGAGTCAACCTAACTAACCTATAAAACTTGTGATCTAGATCATGAGACCATGATGATCTTATAAAAATAAAATAAAAAAATAATTATGATTATAAAACTAAATTTTTAATTAACTCAATATTAAAAAGATAAAGTTAAGAGAGAAAAATAAATCAAAAGGGGGGAAAATGACCCAAGTCGACACAACTAACTTGCAAGACTTATTACCCGGGTCATAAAACCAAGATAACTTCATATAAAACAAATTGAAGTAAATTATGAAATTCAATACTTAGTAAACCTAAAATTAGATGATGAAATTGAATTATTTCTTTTTTGATATTTTACTATTTATTACCATAGTGAAATATCATGACTTTTTAGTATATGTTAATAATATAAAATTTCATCGAATATATAATAACTCTTCTATCTACCATATACAAAGTAATATCCATTGAAATTAAGATTATTTTTTATTGATTGATTTTTTTTAAAATAATTAAATAAAACATAGTATTCTATACTTATAAATATTAAATAAGACACACAAATTCTTCTGTATTCTTTCTATATCTTAAATAAAACTAGGAATCGGGACCATGATGGAGGCGCGAGATCGTATTTTCTAAGATTAATGAAGGTTCCCACTTCGACACTTCGTATGTTATTTAATTGGCATATACATACTATGTAACACCATTTATGTATTTGTAGAGTTTAAATTAATTAATTAATTATATATATATAACAACACAAACATTAATATAAATTCCATAAACAATATTCAACATGCCCAACAAAAACATAAAGCCAGTTTAATCTTGTTGTAACAAAGAGGTAATAAGGTTATTTCATGCGCTCGCCGTAGTGTTTGGCATTGTATTTTGGAAGGTTTTTTGAAAAAAAAATTAATTTTTTTTTATTTTTTATTTTGTTTTAAATTAATATATTTTTGATATTTCATATCATTTTGATGTGCTGATATTAAAAATAATTTTTTAAAAATAAAAAATATATATATATTATTTTAATATGTTTTGGAATAAAAAACACTTTAAAAAATAACCGCTGCCATATTTTTAAACACTCTTTAAATTAATATGTTTATATTCTTTCTTAGCAAAAACTAATCCTATTTGATTTTTCATATAGATTAAGAAATTTATTTAATTTCATGACACGCCATAAGTTTTTAAAATATCTTTCAATATTATTTTTTATTTGAATATGTGAATCAACACGCATGTTGAATATTTTTTAAATTATACCGGAGAAAATAAAGCAAATTCAAAGTGGTTAAGTGACAAGTAAATTATTAAAAACATCATAGAAAATAATATATATATATATATATATATATATATATATATATATAAAAAGTGAGAACGCCATGGTCTTTTAGCGTAAGTGTGATTAGCATGTTTATATTAAAAAATATATAGTGGATAATAAATTTATTATTCAGACACTGATGAACTAAAATGCTTGAGGCAGGTGGGTTCCTAGTTAGGATAGACAAGGACTTGTAAGGTCCAATTTCAACATCTCGACATCATAAGACCTAATATTTTTGTGTGGTCCCGCAGCAACGCATGTTCTTCTTTCCATTTGATTGGCGATCTTTGGTGTGTGTGTGTGTGTGTGTGTGTGTGTGAGAGAGAGAGAGAGAGAGAGAGAGAGAGAGAGAGAGATGTCGGCACTGCACGACGGAATATCCTTACTGGACTTCCAGCAAAGCATTCATTATACATTTGCTTGTGGGATTTTGTTTTCATTAATTTTTTATTTTTTTTATTTTCACGCTATAATTCTAATATTTAGTGAATTTAGGGTTCTAAATTTTTTTAAAAAAATATAAAATTTAACTCTCAATCAATCTAATATTAAAAAATTAAATTAAAAATAATAAATTAAAAAAATAAAATAAACTTAAATCAACCTAGTTAACTCATAAAATCTAAGATCTAAATTATAAAATCATGATAAAATTATAGAAAAAAAATTAATAATAATAATAAAATTCAACCCTTAATATAAAGTTGAGAGAAAAATTTAAAGAAATGACAAGAAAAATGATCTGAATCAACATAACTAATCTGCAAAACTTGTAATTTGAGTTATAAAAATGATATAATTTTATAAAAAATAAATTGAAGTACAATACCAGATAAAATGCTAATAATAATAATAATAATAATAATAATAATAATAATAAAATGTAATAATGTAATATTTCAATTGAATATTGATTGAATTGTTTTATATATATAAAAAAAAAAAAAAAAAAAAAGGATATGGATCGAGTACCTGTTGTGATCTTATCTGCCAGGTGGAGTCAAAAGGGCGACAACATTAGTTGAGTTAGTTGAAGAGTGGGACCGTGTCGGTTGACGGCCTCATCAAGTCAAAGATTGACCACCAAAGTAAGTGGCGGCTGAAACAATCTCTCTTTTACTTCTCCGGTTGATACGGGGGGCGTGTAAATGGATTCTAATGATTCACCATGTTCGAGCATGATCATCTCCCCTTTTTATTTCACATTTTCTGCCATTGGTAAAAAAAACACTATTTTTTTTAATGAAAGGGAAAACGTTACTCTTTTATGTTTAATAATAAATTAATCATGCTTTATCTTTAATCTATAATGCTATGATAAGTCGAAATTTTATTAATCTTTTTGTCTCAAAATGGATGACTTCTTTTTTATATATTAGCTAAATCACCGCAATATGCTGCGAATAATTTTTTGTTTTTTTAAAAATCGTGTGCCATCAACATTTAAAAAAAAACAAAAAAAAACTACGATGATTAATATAATTGAAAAAGATTATCCACGTTATTAAAACAATGACCTGTAAAGCAAACTAAAAAAATACAATAGAGTAATCACCTCATGCTTATATTCAATCAATTGATTTAATTTAATTTAAAAACAAAAACAAAAACAAAAATCCTTATAAAAAGCTAAATTCAACAAAAACAAACTTGTCTTTTTTTTTTTTCCAGAATAAATTGAAAATGTAGCATGGTCCCTAATGCATTCATTAAATACATATATCTAAATTAAAAGTTTGGGTGAGTCGATTCTTATTGTTCAAGTTAAGCGTTTTTCCACTTATAAATATAGTTGATACTTCACTGTCCATAACCATAATGTGTATTGGTGAGTTCAATCATGTTGAACACACTATTAGTGCTATAGAAGTGACTAAAAAACTCATGTTATATTTGCTTCTAATTATCGATTGAGCTAGACTTTAAGTTAGTGTACTAGTTAACAGCATTGCTTTTTAAGGAACAAAAAACTATTTTATCATGAGATGACCATCAATTTTAATATTGTTACAAGTTTCTATAAAGTGAAAAATATGTTGCTTTAGATTTCCTTTGCCTTTGAATTGCTTGGCGTTTGATAATTCAAAGTCATCTTTAATATTAGTGTGATTCTTTGAATATGTTTGTTTTTGTATTTTAAAATTTTTTTTGTATTTTTTTTTCTTTACTTCAAATTATTTTTGTGTTTTTATATCGTTTTGATGTGTTAATATCTAAAATAAATTTTAAAAAATAAAAATAAAATTATTTTGATGTATTTCAAAATAAAAAACACTTTAAAAAACAGTTACTTCCATATTACAAAGCGGGCTCTTCATCATCCATGGTAATATTTTCGCTATTTTCCTTTAATGGCATGGGCAGTAGACAGGAGAATCAGGAAGGGAAGCATTACAGAAGCAAGTGCACCTGGAGACTTCAAAATAAATTATGGTATCAACTGAAGCCTCTAATCTGACAAAAGCAACGAAGAATTAAGGAGGGCAAAAAAAAGGATTTGGTAATTGCTCAAAAGTGGTCGGTTCTGTGACAAGAAATGGGTTACTTGACTCTCACGATTCAATAACTTCATTAAAACAGAAGAAGAAAAACTATCCCATCAATGATACCATAACAATGACGTGGGAAGGTGCCAAACCCCAGAATCTATCCCATATATTATTGACTACATGAGTCATCAGTGCTTGAATTTTGACAAAACTTGAAACTTCTCTTTCTGTCTCAAAAACCGTTCATTTGAACCTGCTCTTCTAAGCTGGTAAAATAACCCAATCACAGATTCCTATTACCAGGCACTAATTTGAAATCGAACTATCCCTTGGTAGGATAAGTCCAAACTACAGCAATGAGCAAAACCATTAAGGCACGAGACTAAAATAATAGGCAACCTCAAGACAGGATGCATTCAAACACAAAATTACTACGGAAACAGATGATAAATTAGAAATTAGTGCTCAATAGAAACAAAATCTATTCTCAAAGGTCAGAAACATGTTGAAACAACAAGGAAAAGGAAATAGAAAAGCTAAGATGCAGGGAGCGGGATTGGCCTCACAGCACTTTGAATTCGCCTAAATGCTGTCCTAACTCGTTCCTTGAGACCTTCATTCTCACTCTCAACATCCCCACTCTGTTTGTCAAGCTCTGCCACATTCCCATCGACGCGTATGACCAGCTTCCCGTTCTCTCCAATTTTCACATCTCCAAAAAGTGAAACAAGGAAGGCATAAATCACTTTCTCTGCTTTTTTCTCAGTTTCTTCCTCAGATTTTATGTCCTCTGGCTCGACAATTACCTTAGGAACCTCCCGGCTGATGTTCAAAACCAAAGCTACAATTGAATCAGACACCATATCACTTATGGGGTCAGCAGTCCAATGAAGTGAAATATGTCTATCAGATTCTTGTTTCACTGTTACCAGCTCATGCACTTGCAATGTTGGAGACCCAGACTCCTCGTCAGTTCCAGACTCCACACTCTCATAAATCTGCTCAAGCCTGTGCTTTATCACACCGAATGCACCAGAAAAAGGAATGGTAATCCTCTGAGTAACATTTCCAGTTGATAGTTGTGAGAAGACATGGAGATCTCCAGGTGCCATGATTTGATAAGTGAAGCCCTTCTTCACCAGTATACCACTGACAGTTTCACCAACACCCGGGGTCCTTTCAGCCAGCTTTCCAGTGGTTTTTGCCATTTTTTCAGAGTTGAAATACATCTCAACAGACTGGCAATTCTTTGGGGTGATTATCTTGGTGTTGACGTCAGTAAACTCTGTGATAAGTTTCTGTTTGAGCCTTCCCATTTCATTGGCTTCTCCATGAACAAGAATGATGTTAGGAGGCATGAGCTCTTTCAAAAATGTACTTGTCTGAGCATAATCTGCATGGGCAGAGAACGAGATGTAATGGACCTGCATGTTGAGTGGTGCAGTCAGTCCATTCATGAGCTGTACCTCCTTTGGTTCATTAATGATTGTCTTAGCTAGGGTCCCTTCAACAATAAATCCAGGTATAATACAAGCATTTTTCTTATCAGAGCACCACATATCAAACAACTGCCTTGACAAACCACTCTGCAGTCCTCCAGGAGTTGCCATAACCACAGATGGCCCTACATCAGTAAAATCTTCAATGCTATTTAACGGTGATATATGCTTGAATTTGAAGGGGTTTGAATCCACAAACTGATTGCGGATCCTTTCATTCATAGAAAGGATGTATGTCTGGTAAACAGTCATACACTTTTTCGCAAGGGGAGAAGCATAATATATGGGAATGTTATGAAGCTCGGGATGGTTTGACCAATACTCATCAAGGATCAAAAGGAGTTCTTGAGCTCGGCCGAGGGCAAATGCTGGAATTAGAACACGACCACCTAGAGAGATGGTGGAGTGGATAACATCAGTGAAGCGCTTCTCCCGAAGGTGTCGAGGTTGGTGGAGTTGGACACCAAAGGTAGATTCAATTATGCATATGTCTGGAGAGAATTGTGGCATCTCAGCAGCACGAAGATGCCGATCTTCTTCACGTGAATAGTCTCCAGTATACAGCACTCGAACACCGGCAATATCTACCATGAACATGGCAGCCCCAAGGACATGGCCAGCAGTGTAGCACCAAAATTTAATGCCATTAACATCCATAGTCTGATGGAAGTCAACAACCTGCAATTACAAAAATAATTAATGAAATGAAGGATTCTTAAGTTAAACAGAGGATGACAAAGGAAGATTACATGCTAGGCCATCATAAGGAAAATAAGACCTGGCAAACACCAGCAGATCTGCTCACCAAAAAAGACAAAAATGCAAACACATGCACCCAACCTTGACAAAAGTGTCAGGGATTAGGATTAACAGTCCATGTATGAAAAGAAAAATATATAAAAGTGATATCCTCTCTTTCCCTCTGCAATCTCTCAATGGTTTTGACCACTTGCACTCATGGATCGTGATTGCGCTATAGGACAGAAATAAGATCAAAAGAAAAAAGAAATCCTCGCTTTGAATTGGCTCCATAGGATTGTATTTTCAGAATGCTACCAAAACTTAAATACCTACATTTTATTATTATTTCATAATTGTGAAAACATCTTTTAATCAGCCCAAACATTACCTCATATGGATCGGTCACGGACAGATTTATCAACTTAAAATGGCAAGCATAGCATAATGCTTACCAAAAGAGATGCTACATTGAGAAAAAGATAAGCAACTACCATTTTGGAACAAGCACCTTTTCTTCGAACAAACAAGGGAAAAAATAAATAAATTTTCATCCAGTTGTTACCAAACCTTTCTGCTTAACTGTATTAGGGCAGGGGCCCTGTATGCCTACCAGAAGGTTCCCACTTGGCTGACACAATTTTCCTTTATCTTTTTCTTTATCTTTTTTGTTGTTGAATTACTGTTAGCTTATTACTAATCACTAAAATCTTACATGTGCAGGAAGATAGAGAGTGAGATGGCACTCGCTTAGATGGAAGGTAAACGAAGTAGATCAAGTTTCTGGAAGAACAAAAGGGTTGCGGATAGATGTAAACAAAAGAATGCAAAAATTCATAAACACAAACCTCGATTTTATCCATTGAGCGGTTTATGTCTTTCTCATCAAACAGCATATCTTCCACTGAAACTTTGCTCACTTTTACATAATCAGTCAAAAGCAACTTGTAGATAGCCTTTGTAGCATGAGTCATGAAAACTCGACCTCTGAATGTGGTCTGATAAAGAGTGAACATGTTAGATTGATCCTAGTGAAAGATACACACAATTACTTTGTAGAAATCAGTAAAAAAAACAAACCTTCTCAAGAAAATAAGGTAGGGATGCAGCATGATCCAAGTGAAAGCTGCAGGCAGAAAGCATCACTCCGAATGATTGATGAGAAAATACTAGAGAGGCCTAAAAATTTTGATTGAAAAAGTAATGATAGATAACAAAAACTAAATTGAACAAATATAGAAAACACAGTATTGATTTTATTTGTTAAAAAAATAATAATCCAAGAGGCCCTTTGACTTCATTAATGTAACAGAAAGAATTCTCCAAAAAAAAAAAAAGAAACTAAGTAGAGTTTCACGACAACTTAAATGAAATTCAAGCAAATGGAGCATATTTATTTCCCAACCAATGTGATACAATGATTTTTCAATATTTTCATTTTTTGAATCATTGCATAATATGCCATCACATTAATATTCAACATAATTAGTTAGTAGAAATAATTTATATTCTTTTATTGTTTTCCTTTCTTGTTGAACACTTTATGATATTTAATCACATTAAAAAAAAATTGTTTATTATAATATAGCATAGATAATCAAGATTTTCCTAAATGATTTCTTCGGCTGGAAAATGGATTGCTTTCACTCCCCAATTGCATGCATTTTCAGCACTGTTCTATTGTGGTTCCCATTATAAGCAATTAACCTCACGAACACAAACCTATTTCTTAGAAGATCACTCATCTTCTTGCAACAAGGAGCAAGTGAATAATTAAAATATAGATATCAAGAGTATATGACACTTCAAATTCCAACAAAACTTTATCAGACATCTCATTACATCTATACTTCTCTACAACTGCATAGATCCAGTTAAGAGTTTAAAGTTCCCAGCACACATCAAGAATACTACTGATAATTTTTTATAGAGTTAAGAAAGTTCAGGCTGCCCTCTCTTGTTGACAAAGCATCAAGTTTAAGTTTCACTGTTTCAATTTATATTACTGTCAAGTCCAGCATTATAACAGACTTGGCTAACTTCTACTGATGAGGAACCTAGCCACTGCCTATGAAATGGCCCTAATAATGCAAGTTCAAGCACCTAAGGAACTGCATCATGCGGTTGTTCTCACAATATTTAAACTCCTTACCAGCTTGTATTGTCACAATAAAATCATCCCAAATATTAGACCAAAATACCCTAACACTATCTTTCTCAATACTTGTATATCTGTCTTCTGAGCAGAGTGTTCTCTAATTCTGAAACAATTTCATGTTCTTCCTTGGACAAGTTGATCTCTCGCAGCTAAAAATTTCATGCAATCTTACTACATCATCATAGGAGATATCTCTTCAAAGTATTCTTTTGACAAGAAAATGAACAAACAAGAAAGCAAGCAAGGTCAAATCAAGGGAGCATTCAGTGAGAGAAAAACTAGCATTTACGAAACTAATATTGAGAAACAAAATATTGCCTCATGGAATGGAAAATCAATATGCATATATAAAATAGCCAAGCAAGGAGAATTAGCATGAGAAGGTGAAGAAATACATACTGTGTAACGAGAAGTACATCAATAGTGGAAGGGTCAATCTCATCGAAGTAAGGTAAAGCAGCCATACCCGAATAAGCCAGATGAATTCCACAATCAAACTAACAGTGGCATAATTCGACAGCAAAAACATAAATTAATAAACAAAATACATTCATTGAATTTGATCCAGCATAATCAAGAATTACCAATAGTAAATTAGTATAAAATGGCATAATTGAAAAACAACAAAATGCATAGAGGGAAGGAGGGAGGGAAGCAATACCAATACAGTCTTGCCTTTAAATGACATGTAAACACAGGATCGACCCACTTCATTTCCAGCACCTAAAGGGGTTAGAGTTAGCTTATCCCCTCCTTCTCTTGTTACCGGTGCATCCCTTCTTTTTAGCGACTGTGATTGCCCTGTTGATGCCATTCTTGTGTTCTTCAGCTGCCCGAAAACCAAACTGTATTTATGTCTCTGTAGAAAAACTCCTATACAGCTAAATCCACTCAGCTTCTGATTTGTAATGATTATATAAAATAAGAGAATACAACTTACAAAAGTTGATATAAAGCTTATAATGTTTATAGGGATTATGCTTCAAGCTCGAACTTTTTTAAAATTATGAGATGGATATGGGAGTTCCGCTACATCAGAGACAGTTTTTCAAGGGGTTTTCTTTGCTTTTACTTGAAGATTTAATTAGTGGATCAAATTAAAATACACCAATCATGGTTAGCTCGGCCTCTGTTCAAGTCCTAAATAGTCTAAGTAGTCAAATGACAAAGGGGAAAGATAGAGAGATGAGATAAGACACGGTTGATTCAAACAGACAAGATGGATTCAATAACCAACTCGGGCCTTCAAAGCAACCCATACCCCCTTCTTTCCAAGGTTCCACCATTTAAATATGTGTTTGGCAACGGATAGACCATGTTTTTTTTATAAAAAGTTTGAAATAATTTTTTTTTATTTTTTTTTAAATTATTTTGATGTACTTAAATGTTAAAAACAATTCTGTACTAAACACATTAATGATTCAGTTAATCTGCCTGTAAATGTTTTGTGCGTTATACTAGCATGTAAGATTCAGAAAAAAGAAGAGTATTCTTTAATTTCTCCCAAATAAACCAAGAGAAATAGCAGCAACAGCAGCAAGCAAAGAGAGATAACATACCTGTACACGTACCTATATTAGTATTGTTAGAAGACAAGAATACGCCAAACTCGTACTTTTATGACCTTCGACTCCTCTCCTTTGCGTCTTTCAAACACATTATAGCTCCGCCGTCACGCTGTTGTGCTTCTGTGGACAAGATATGTGGCTCGTTTGGAGCGCGTGTCGTCGGTTGCAGCAGCTGCGGTTACTGGTGGCGCGGTCGTGATTCCGGCTTCTGGAAGGGAAGGAGGCTGGGTGAGACGTTTTGGTGGACAATGAAATGCTGATGGCAGTTGCTATCGTTGCTACTGGGGGGGGGGGCGCAGGAACACAAAAACTATTAGTTAAAAAATAAGCACCATTGAATAGAGAACTCATCGGGTTATAAATATAGTTTTTAAATTTAATTTGGAGATTAATCGACACAATAATCAGCCTAGCACACAAAAATTCAAAAA
Organism: Populus alba; assembly: GCF_005239225.2. Lineage (NCBI taxonomy): Eukaryota > Viridiplantae > Streptophyta > Magnoliopsida > Malpighiales > Salicaceae > Populus > Populus alba. The sequence continues at coordinate 11,514,083 of NC_133300.1, read as the reverse complement.
AATAGTGTACGCATTACAAATCAATCTTTAATAAAAGACCTTCACGAGTTAAAAGAGGGGGATATATGAAAATTGCAAATCAAAAGAGAAGAAAACGAGAACCTCCTAAGATTTCTGGAAAAAAAATCCAAGGAAAGACGTACTCGGACAGTGTCTAGAGCAATCAAATAAAATATGTACATCAAGATCAATCCCTTAATTAATGAATATAAATATGAAAAAAACAAGGAATTGAAAACAAAATCAAACTTGATCTATTATTAGAGTTAAAAAGGTTACTAGAATTCTGCAGATGTGTAGCAAGTTGATTCCAACTTTCCACAGCCTGAGACTTCAAAAACTTCCCTACGAGCACCTTAAAATTAGTTGCTTCTAGTTAGCTTTTCCAATGAAACACAGATGAAATTTGGCAAGAACACCTTTACAAGCCATGCAATTGTATCTTATGAGCTTCCCAATTACAGCAGTAGTAGTGTGAGAATCAAGTGTGCATTGATATTTATGTATTTTTCTTTCAGTTTTTTGATAATTACCGAATTAAGAAAGAGTTTGTTACATCTTTTACTAATTATATAATAATATTTAAATTATTAAACTGGAGATGTGTGGGGGCTCCAAAAACTTTTTGGCAGCATGCGCTGCCAAAATACATGACCATATAGTAGCTTTCAAGGCGGCGATGGATTTAATTGGTGCCTACCTGACCAGATGGCACGTGTTTTGTCTCCATCTCTGATTCACTGTAAACGGTGTTGCTTTTTTTTTTTTCTTTCCTCTCATCTAAGCTGGTAAAATAACCCAATCACAAAATCCTATTACAGAGATGTAGCAATCAATCCCATAATTTAAACCGTTAATTAAACTTCAAGAATAAAATCAAGTCATGATAGCAACACTCGCATGGAAACAATGGTTACAAATCTGACTATTTACAACTTCTATGAAACCAACATTCAATCATATTATCAGAAACTGATTTTTTTGAAGCGCGGATTTATAATCTGACTGAACTAGCAATTAATCCTGCATTTCAAGAATAAAATCAAGTCATGACAGCAATTCTCACATGGAAAAAATGGTTAGAAATCTGACTATTTACAACTTGCATGAAGCAAATATTCAATTATATTTTTAGAAACTGATTTTTTAAGGCACTAATTTGAAATCGAACTATCCCTTGATAGGATAAGTCCAAACTACAGCAATGAGCAAAATCATCAAGGCACGAGACTAAAATAATAGGCAACCTCAAGGCAGGATGCATTCCAGCATAAAATTACTACGGAAACAGAGGATAAATGAGAAATTAGTGCTCAATAGAAACAAAATCTATTCTCGAAGGTCAGAAACATGTTGAAACAAGAAGGAAAAGGAAAGAGAGAAAAGCTAAGATGCAGGGAGCGGGAGCGGGATTGGCCTCACAGCACTTTGAATTCGCCTAAATGCTGTCCTAACTCGTTCCTTGAGACCTTCATTCTCACTCTCAACATCCCCACTCTGTTTGTCAAGCTCTGCCACATTCTCATCGACGCGTATGACCAGCTTCCCGTTCTCTCCAAGTTTCACATCTCCAAAAAGTGAAACAAGGAGGGCATAAATCACTTTCTCTGCTTTTTTCTCATTTTCTTCCTCAGATTTTATGTCCTCTGACTCGACAATTACCTTAGGAACCTCCCGGCTGATGTTCAAAACCAAAGCTACAATTGAATCAGACACCATATCACTTATGGGGTCAGCAGTCCAATGAAGTGAAATATGTCTATCAGACTCTTGTTTCACTGTTACCAGCTCATGCACTTGCAATGTTGGAGACCCGGACTCCTCGTCAGTTCCAGACTCCACACTCTCATAAATCTGCTCAAGCCTGTGCTTTATCACACCGAATGCACCAGAAAAAGGAATGGTAATCCTCTGAGTAACATTTCCAGTTGATAGTTGTGAGAAGACATGGAGATCTCCAGGTGCCATGATTTGATAAGTGAAGCCCTTCTTCACCAGTATACCACTGACAGTTTCACCAACATCCGGGGTCCTTTCAGCCAGCTTTCCAATGGTTTTTGCCATTTTTTCAGAGTTGAAATACATCTCAACAGACTGGCAATTCTTTGGGGTGATTATCTTGGTGTTGCCATCAGCAAACTCTGTGATAAGTTTCTGTTTGAGCCTTCCCATTTCATTGGCTTCTCCATGAACAAGAATGATGTTAGGAGGCATGAGCTCTTTCAAAAATGTACTTGTCTGAGCATAATCTGCATGAGCAGAGAATGAGATGTAATGGACCTGCATGTTGAGTGGTGCAGTCAGTCCATTCATGAGCTGTACCTCCTTCGGTTCATTAATGATTGTCTTAGCTAGGGTCCCTTCAACAACATATCCAGGTAAAACACAGGCATTTTTCTTATCAGTGCACCACATATCAAACAACTGCCTTGACAACCCGCTCTGCAGTCCTCCAGGGCTTGCCATAACCACAGATGGCCCTACATCAGTAAAATCTTCAATGCTATTTAACGGTGATATATGCTTGAATTTGAAGGGGTTTGAATTCGCAAACTGATTGCGGATCCTTTCATTCATAGAAAGGATGTATGTCTGGTAAACAGTCATACATTTTTTTGCAAGGGGAGAAGCATAATATATGGGGATGTTATGAAGCTCAGGATGGTTTGCCCAATACTCATCAAGGATCAAAAGGAGTTCTTGAGCTCGGCCAAGGGCAAATGCTGGAATTAGAACACGACCACCTAGAGATATGGTGGAGTGGATAACATCAGTGAAGCGCTTCTCCCGAAGGTGTCGAGGTTGATGGAGTTGGACACCATAGGTAGATTCAATTATGCATATGTCTGGAGAGAATTGTGGCATCTCAGCAGCACGAAGATGCCGATCTTCTTCACGTGAATAGTCTCCAGTATACAGCACTCGAACACCAGCGATATCTACCATGAACATGGCAGCCCCAAGGACATGGCCAGCAGTGTAGCACCAAAATTTAATGCCATTAACATCCACAGTCTGATGGAAGTCAATAACCTGCAATTACAAAAATCATTAATGAAATGAAGGAATCTTCAGTTAAACAGAGGATGACTCTTCAGTTAAACAGAGGATGACAAAGGAACATTACAAGTAACCCCCATAATATGGAAAATAAGACCTCGCAAACACCAGCAGATCTGCTTACACAGAATGACAAAAATGCAAGCACACGCACCCAACCTTGACAAAAGTGTCAGGTCAGGGATTAGGATTAACAGTCCATGTATGAATAGAAAAACATATAAAGGAGATATCCTCATGTTCCCTCTGCAATCTCTCAATGGTTTTGACCACTTGCACTCATGGATCGTGATTTTGCTACAAGGATGGAAAAAAATCAAAAGAAATCCTCGCTTTGAATTGGCTCCATAGGATTGTATTTTCAGAATGCTACCAAAAATTAAATACCCACTTATTTTTCATATTTCATAATTGCGAAAACACCTTTTAATCAGCCCAAACAGTACCTCATATGGATCGGTCACGGACAGATTTATCAACTTAAAATGCCAAGCATAATGCTTACCAAAAAGAGATGCTATATTGAGAAAAAGATAAGCAACTCCCATTTTAGAAGAAGCACCCTTTCTTCAAAGAAACAAGGGAATAAAATATATAGATTCTTAGTCTTTTGAATTACTGTTATCTTATTACTAATCACGCAAATCTTACATGCACAGGAAGAGAAAGAGTTAAATGGCACTCGCTATAATATGACTCAAACTGTCATAGTTCAGCAAAGATGCATGGCTGTCAACCTCAACTACTTTAATATGCTCTATGATTTTATCAGGCAATAGAGTATTCCAAATGCAACTTAAGTGTGGAATGAACTTAGATTGATCAGGAGAAGAAAGGCATAACTTAATTATCAGGTGCACATAAATTGGTCCTGAGTTTCCATGTGAAACATGCGAGCCTCAAATGAGAAGCCAACAACTAACAATGCCAAACTCAAACAGACTGAAAGCTAAGAAATCCATAGAAAGCAAAATTCAGAACACCAAATGCAAGATTGAAACACTTTAAATTCCAGAAGATGCAGACCTTTCATCTAGAGCAATTAATTCAACTTAGCTGGAAAAAGAAAAGGAGAGAATGAATGGTCTCGAAGACCGAGTACCCAACCGGATGGATAGGAGGTGATAAAGAAGACTAACCAATAAGCTGAATTCCTGATCCCCTCACTTTGGGACCACAACATCATGCCAAGCTAAATATAATAAACAAAAATATTTCCAAGCTATTGCTTAGATGGAAGGTAGACGAAGTAGATCAAGTTTCTGGAAGAACAAAAAGGTTGAGGATAGATGTAAACAAAAGAATGCAAAAATTCATAAACACAAACCTCGATTTTATCCATTGAGCGGTTTATGTCTTTCTCATCAAACAACATATCTTCCACTGAAACTTTGCTCACTTTTACATAATCAGTCAAAAGCAACTTGTAGATAGCCTTTGTCGCATGAGTCATGAAAACTCGACCTCTGAATGTGGTCTGATAAAGAGTGAACACGTTAGATTGATCCTAGTGAAAGATACACACAATAACTTTGTAGAAATCAGTAAAAAAAACAAACCTTCTCAAGAAAATAAGGTAGGGATGCAGCATGATCCAAGTGAAAGCTGCAAGCAGAAACCATCACTCCCAATGAATGATGAGAAAATACTAGCGAGGCCTAAAAATTTTGGTTGAAAAAGTAATGATAGATAACAAAAACTAAATTGAACAAATATAGAAAACAAGGTATTGCTTTTATTTGTTTAAAATAATTCCAAGAGGCCCTTATGACTTCATGAATGTATCAGAAAGAATTCTCAATCATTATGAACAATTAGAAAGGAAAAATAAATAAAAAACAATAAAAACTAAGTAGAGTTTCCTGACACCTTAACTGAAATTTCAGCAAATGGAGCATATTTATTTCCCAACCAATGTGATCAAATGATTTTTCAATATTTTCATTTTTTGAATAATTGCATGATATGCAATCACATTAATATTCAATATAATTAATTAGTATTAGTAGAAAAAATCAATATTCTTTTATTGTTTTCCTTTCTTGTTAAAAAAAGTATTATAACATAGTATAGACAATCAAGATTTTCCTAAATGATTTCACCTGGAAAATGGATTGCTTTAACTCCCCAATCACATGCACTCTCAGCACTGTTCTATTGTGGTTCCCATCATAAGCAAATAAACCTCACGAGCACAAACCTATTTCTTAAAAGATCACTAGTCTTCTTGCAACAAGGAACATGTGAATAATTAAAATATAGATATTACAAGTCGATGACACTTCAAATTCCATCAACACTTTATCAGACATCTCATTGCATCTCATTACATCTATACTTCTCTACAGCTGCATAGATCCAGTTAAGAGTTAAAAAGTTCCCAGCACACATCAAGAATACTACTGATAACTTTTTATACAGGTAAGAAAGTTCAGCCTGCCCTCTCGTTGACAAATCATCAAGTTTAAGTTTCACTGTTCCAGTTTATATTATTGTCAAGTGCCGCATTATAACAGACTTGCTAACTTCTACTGATGAGGGAACTAAGAATAGAACCTAGCCACTGCGTATCAAATGACCCTAATAATGCAAGTTCAAGCACCTAAGGAACTGCATCATGTGGTTTTTCTCAAAATATTAAAACTCCTTCCCAACTTGTATTGTCACACAATAAAATCTTCCCAAATATTAGCCCAAAATACCCTAACACTAACTTTCTCAATAATTGCATATCTGACTTCTGAGCTGAGTGTTCTCTAATTCTGAAACAATTTCATATTCTTCCTTGACAAGAAAGTATAGGAGATATCTCTTTTGACAAGAAAATATAGCTGAAGTTTCATGCAATCTTACTACATCATCATAGGAGATACCTCTTTTGACAAGAAAATGAACAAACAAGAAAGCAAGCAAGGTCAAATCAAAGGAGCATTTAGTGAGAGAAAAAGCTCGCATTTATGAAACTAATAGTGAGAAACAAAATATTGCCTCATGGAATGGAAAATCAATATACATATATACAATAGCCAAGCAAGGAGAATTAGCAAGAGAAGGTGAAGAAATACATACTGTGTAACGAGAAGTACATCAATAGTGGAGGGGTCAATCTCATCGAAGTAAGGTAAAGCAGCCATACCCGAATAAGCCGGATGAATTCCACAATCAAACTAACATTGGCATAATTCGATAACAAAAACATAAATTAATAAACAAAATACATTCATTGAATTTGATCCAACATAATCAGGAATTACCAATAGTAAATTAGTATAAAATGGCATAATTGAAAAACAACAAAATGCATAGAGTGAAGGAGGGAGGGAAGCAATACCAATACAGTCTTGCCTTTAAATGACATGTAAACACAGGATCGACCCACTTCATTTCCAGCACCTAAAGGGGTTAGAGTTAGCTGATCCCCTCCTTCTCTTGTTACCGGTGCATCCCTTCTTTTTAGTGACTGTGATTGCCCTGTTGATGCCATTCTTGTGTTCTTCAGCAGCCCAAAAACCAAACTGTGTTTATGTCTCTGTAGAAAAACTCCTATACAGCTAAACCCACTCAGCTTCTGATAATGATTATATAAAATAAAAGAATACAACTTACAAAAGTTGACATAAAGCTTATAATGTTTATAGCAATTATGCTTCAAGCTCGAACTTTTTAAAATTATAAGGTGGAAATGGGAGTTCCGCTACATCAGAGACATTGTTTCAAGGGGTTTTCTTTGCTTTTACTTGAAGATTTAATTAATGGATCAAATTAAAATACACAAATCATGGTTAGCATTGCATATCTTCCAGTCCTTAGCAGTCACATGACTCAAAACTCGCATTTGTATTCTTCAATTCACTTTTCAAGTAGTGCAAGGTGAATTCGACAGCTATGATTCCAAGGTGAACTGAATTTGTGTTGTCTGAATGCTTTCTCAAATGCTCTTCCATTTAAATTGGCACTTTGATGGACATGAACAGGACAAATAAATCTCAAGATTGACAAAGCATTTCCCTTTTGCTAACTTGAGATTGTCTATTCAAGTGCTAGATCAGAACCATTGATTTTTCACTGACTCGACAAACAAAATAGAAGATTGTCTTGTTAGGGTTTTGATGACTTGTGTGCTTTCTGAGGTAAGCTGTTTTGCATTTGTCACCAGAGACAGGACACAGTTGACTCAAACAGACAAGATGGCTTCAAAAACCAACTCGGGCCTTGAAAGCAACCCATGCCCATTCTTTCCAAGTTTCTACCAATTAAATCTACATTAATAGTATATGACAGTACCAACTCCACTTAATATCTGTTCTTCCCATTGATACTTGACCTACTACATTGAACCCACCCTTCTCATGTAGAGTTCCGGTGATCCTTTCTGGTCATGTTGGTGCCAGGCCATATGCAGTCTTGCAAAATCTAATTCACCACATCTCTCAACTAAAGTTAACATAAAACACAGCGTTCTGTTTGGTTACTATATATATATATAAAGACAATTCTGTGCTAATTAGTGATTCAGTTAATACGCCTGTAAATGCTTTGTGCATTATACTTGTTTGTAAGATTCAGAAAAAGAAGAGCAATCCTTAATTTCTCCTAAGTAAACAAAGAGAAGGAGCAGCAGCAGGCAAAGAGAGATAACATACGTATACATATACCTATATTAGTATTGTTAGACTAAAGAATGCTCCAAACTCCTACGTTTATGACCTTGGACTCCTCTCCTTTGCGTCTTTCAAACCCATTATAGCTCCACCGTCACGCTGGCGTGCTTGAGCAAAATCATTTATCTACCCATACCCTCCTCATCCAACAAGACAAAAACATTCTCTGATCACATTTTCAAATTTTCAGTTTTTCAAATTGAGAAATATTGTATTTGAACAAAAAAAAAATTCGTTTCTAACTAAAAATTAAAGTATTACTAAAGAACGCCTATCTTTTAAAGAAAATTAAAAGTATCAGTTGCAAAACTTTTTTCGGTTTTGCCTTAACCACCAAAAACACAAGAAAGAAAAAGGTTCCTTTTGAAATACCTAACCTCATTGGTTTAATAACTAAGAACTATTCATTATTTTTAATTTATGCTAAGCAGACTCTATTTTACATGCACAATCTCAACATGAAAGTTCAAGCCACGCAAAATAAATGATCACAGAGCAAAGGATCGCTATTTACCTGCAAGCAGCGTCGACGACTCGAGTGGGAGTATCGGGCTCGCTGAGTTACGCGTTTTTTTATCACAGACCAAAGGAGGTGGGATGGAAGAACAAACTGGGTGAGAAGGTGAAGAGGAATTGGGGAAGAAGGGGAAATAGGGATTGGTACTGTGTCTGAAGCTCGAGAGACTACTGTTGATAGTGAGCTCACTCTACCACAAAACTACGCCGTTTTATTCATTTGAGAAAAAAATAATAAGTTAGGTCTCAAGTTCCGGGCCGGTCATCCAAGTTTAAAAAGAATAGGCTGCATTAGTGAAACAAACGTGTTTACAACACATTATATTTTATGCTGGAAAGTTTATTCAAGTTTACTTTAAAATGTAGTTTTTTAACAGTTTTTATATATTTATTAATTGAGTTTTGTAAAATTTATTTTTTTTTAATTTTAAAAGAATTTTTGAAAAAATATTAAATTTTTTTATTTAATTTCTCTACTTTAAATTAATATTTCTTTGGTTTTTTTTTATTATTTTGATGCACTGATATCAAAAATAATTTTTTTAAAAATAATAAAAAATAAAACATTATTTTAATGCATTTTTAAATAAAAAATACTTTGAAAACTACTAAAATCACACTTTCAAACACAATAACTAAGCATTTTTCACAAAGTAAACCCAGTCTAAGATTTTTTAGTTTTTTCACAAAGTAAACCCAATCTAAGATTTTTGAGTCGTTGTTATTGTTGTAGCATGGACAAAATTGAATGACAGGTTTTCTTCTTTTGTTTTAAAGGAGTAGCCATCTAATATCATAGTTATAAAAATACATAACGATCTGTGAGAGTTTGTATAATAGAACTAGTTGTGCAATGAGAAAACAAGTCAGTATCAATGCACCTTACTCGTGGTAAGTTACATTATTGATTGATTGTTTTTCTAGTTTATGTTTTTTATTTGTTGGTCATATCCAAGATTTAAGGCAGATCTCTTCATCATAAAGAAAATCTTTGTATTATCAGGCTAAATTCTAATTGTTCTAGGATCCAAGTTTTAAACATCACATTTACTTTACAATATAATTTCAAATAATAAAATCTATAGTTAATTTCTAATATTTATTGTTATAAATTTATTTAATTTAATACTAAGAATATGCATTATATTGTAAAATTCATATCTCGAATATTAAACAAATTATTTTTTCATGATATTTATGAGATTTTAATCAAATCATAATGGATAATCATAAACTAGTTATGATATCTATTTTTTTATTTTTTAAAACATGATAAAAATATAATTTTTGTTTTTGTTTAATAAAATTTGCATGAAAAAATTTTAGAATTTGATCGTATGCCATGGAAATAAAAATATATTTTTATATATTTTTGAAATGAGGAACTTGTTTCAATTCTTCTTTGAATTTTTGAAATTTTAAAGAAAAACATGTATTTTTAATAACAAATCCGTATTTTATAGTATAAGTCTATAACTCGATATTAAATGAAACTATTGAAAAAAACACGTGAGAGACCCATATATTTTTTTTAAAATGATCCCTGATTTTTTTAAAGTTTATTTTATAAAACAAGAAAAATAAATAAAATAAAACTATCAAAAAACTGTGAGGACATGTTTGTTAAACACGCTATAGGAACTCAAAAATACAATTTTATCTTTGTAAAATCATACACAACAAAACGCTGCCTTAAGAAATAAAAAGGCTCAGCCCAAACTCGACCAAAATTGATGGCAGCCTCTTGCGAAAAAAACGCATGGCCATCTATATTAAAATAAAAAAACTCAAACCCAGGAAAAGAAAATGACCCAAGCCAAGCCTGACCCACAAACAACAATTAATACTCTCTTTTTGGCTTTTTTGAAGATCAAAGCAATAGATATAATGAACTTGCAGTGACTTGTGCCCAGAATCCATGCATAGAAAAAAAAAAAAAAAAAAGAACAACAACCATAGCTGACGTAGAAATCTTACACCCAAATCCAACACTGCCTAAAAATCAAAACAAAGCAAGCTTTCTTTCCTTTTTTTTTTAATTCAATCAAAAACACAAATGGGGAAAGATTTTTCTTCTTCTTTTCTTTAGCAAACCAAAAACATAGCAGATACACAGAAAATCATGTAAAAACGGAACCCATAAGTTTTCTAAAAAATTTCCTCACAAAATTTGAAAGTGATGAACCTGCCACTGTGATATTGTGCTCTCCCGCCTCATGATGCTGTGCAGAGAGGAGGAGGACACTAAATGTGCTTGTGCTGGACCACTGCTACTGGAAGAAGATACACTGCTGTTGATGGATATGTCACCGTTGACAGGTTGTGCTCACGGTGCTGCAAGTGCAGAGGAGAGGAAGTGCAGCTGCCGCTGGACTGCTGCTCGAGCACGGTGCTGAGCTGAAGACTTGCTGCTCACAGTGCTAATGCAGAGCTGATTCCACAAGATGCCACTGCTGGAAGCGTACCTGGAGGCTCACGGCGGCATTGATGAGGAGGCTTCTGCTTAGGATGACGTTAAAGGCTATTGGAAAATCCTCCAAGAATGCTCTCGTTTTTGAAAACTGAGAAAACTGAAGGCTGTTGGTGCTGTTAGTATATATGGTGGCCTGAGAGGTTTGAAGGCCGCTGCTGCTCTTCAAAACCAGTAAGCAAAAACTTCCTTGCTTTGAGAAATAGAGAGCTGTTTGAAGAGTGAGCCACGAGTGAGGTTGCTGGAGATGAAGAAGCTGCGGTGGGGGGAGAAAACAGTGGCAGTGATGGCTTTTGTGGTGGTCTTTAGTACAGCTGGAATGAAAAGTACCCGGGTAGTGGTAAGGTGTAATTTATAGAGGTGGTTATATGGCTGGAAAGCGGTGTTTCGCGGTTGAAATTTTGTGGTTGGTTAAGCAGGTGCCGTGTCGTTTTTTTTTTCCTTTCCTTCGGTTCTTTCCTCCCTGTCTTTTCTCCACTCTGTTTTCCGCTCTCTTTTTGGCTTGAACGGGTCATTTTTTTAGTTATTTTTTAAAATAATTTTTATATTAAAATTATATATTTTTTTTTTATTTTTAAAACATTATTTTTTTATATTAATACATATAAAAAATACTAAAAATTTTTAATTTAAAATAATTTTTTTTAAAAATATTTTTAAAACATAAAAATAACATAACTTTAAAAAAAAGTCCAAGATGCATGTTTTTTTTCTTTGTTTTTTTTTTTTCTTCTTTGTTTGAGTGGGAAATGAGACATTAAATTACTCTGAGCTTTCGAGCAGTTTTTTCAGGACCAAAGAAAAATATTAATAATAGTTGCCAAACAACATTGTCATCTGTCTATTATTATTTTTTAAGTGTGCATCGATACATGCTTATTTGAAAATATTGAAAAGATTAAAAGAAATTGTTGATAAAATATTAGATGAATCAAATAAGATCTTTATTTTTATAACGAAGAATTTGAAAAAATATTTCATTTTAGTGTTTTTCCAGTATTCTAAATAAGAGAATTAAAAAAACATGTGTTCTTTTATAACTATATATATATATAAAGAATTAATTTTTAGTTACGTAACACATATTAGTTTTTTGTTTTATTAATTTTTTATTTTAGAAACTGAAAATTTTTTTTTTTTCACAAGTAAACCTAATCTAAAATGTTTGATTCATTTTTTATTTATGGAGAAATTCTTAAGTGCAAAATAGTTTTTTTTTTAAATATATTTTTTATATTTTTAAAAATAAATTGTTATTAACCCGCTGATACTAGTACCAAGCTGATTGGTGGATATTGGACTTTTTTAATTGGCAAGTGAGCTTCAAGCTTGAACATCTCTATCCTTCCTGATTAGTTTTTCAATGCCCCAATATCAATTTAACCTAAGAGGCTGAGAATTATTTCAGTCTCCGTACCAAATTAATACACGGATAAATAACTAGACATCTACATCCATTTCGTACTAAATATTAAATTTTAAAACATTTCTTTTATTTAAAAATATATTAAAATAATATATTTTTTTAAAAAAACAATATTTTTTCTTTAAAAAAATAATCCACCCACAATTTCAAATCTTTAATAGTTGTGATGATGACGGTTTAAATATTTTTTTATTTAAAAATATATTAAAGTAATTTATTTTTATTTTTTTAAAATTATTTTTTATATCAGTACATCAAAATAAATTTAAAAAATATATAAAAAAATTTATTTTAAATAAATATTTTTTTTTTAATATTTTTTTAGAAACAAACCCTGTTCCAAATTGAAATGTCATATTCTCATTACACGCATGGTTTGCTATCTTCAATATGATTTGATATAATTCTTGGAATTGCCTCCAACCGAAAACTTTACATCCACCAACGAAGAGGAAACGCAGCAGAAGATCTAAAGGAATCAATTCAAGCTTGTCTTGGGGAAACATGGTTCAAATTTGTGTTTTATACAGCAATCACAATATGAACACTGGAGATTGTAATTTGATCACGTACACGAAGCACAAAATATTAAGGATATATATAAAACTAACCTCTCTCTGGAGAGGGAACGACAACAACATGCATTTCTGTGTTGTTTGGTGGAAGATGTAGGCGAAGGGGATAGATCTTCCCATTCAATGGATTCCTGGAGCAAACTTGGATATCAACGAGCCCTGTCTCTTCTTCCAGCTTCTTCCTCAACTCCTCCACCATGCTTCCCTTAAATGTGAAGGAAAAGTTTCTTCATTTTTCGTCAACATCACCATCTACATTAATGGCCACACGGTAATGTATGGCCCTGCCTTCATTTTTCACCGACGAACCTTCGAAAGAATCATCGGACTGCATGCACAGAAATCCGGGGGACGTTGGTGAACTAGGCTCGGAATTCGGTGCCGTTTCACTTTGTTCACCAGGTGGTCGGTGTTGCTGCTGTACTGGCGGAGTTGCAGGATCTGAGACTCTTATCTGTACAACATCCACATCCCATAGAATCCAATCCTGCGTCGAAGATCTGTGAGGAATGTCATGTGTTATATGATTTCTCCAAGGCGGCACGCCTCCATTTGCGCGTAAATATTGCCCGTAACGCGTCCGGAGCCTAACCTGGACGCCTTCCCTGACGGGCTCCCATTCAACAGAAGAATCCAATCGTTCAGGCGAAGTTTGCAGCACTTTCTTGCCTGTCATTCCTAGAAAGAACGGCAAGTTACTGGCTGTCAAGTATCTGCCAAAACAACTTTTCAAACGTATAACATTGCTATGGCCGACAATCTCCACAGCCCATTTCGCATTTTTTACTGTCCCATTGCGCTCTTGGCTAACGGTTTCCTCATCATCATCCGCTGTAAGATACTTGTCATGGTGACTCCGAAGACGAACAGAGGTTGCTTTTTCAAAAATATCCATAGCACTCTGGATCAACATAACATTATGTAGTGGAATCAAACAGACCAATCAGATGTCTAAATTAAATGCAAGCATTTAACAAGGAATTTAACACATATATACAGAGAAAAGAAAGAAAACAATCAATTAGCCCACAGCAGCTGATGGTTTTAAATCTATGTCTCAACTCTTAACGGTTTCTGGGAGGATTGCGAGGAGTTGGGAAAGCTTAATTTAGTAATCAGTGAAGCAAGAAACTAGGAGATTTACTAAATATATTAATTAGGAAGCTAATATTGGAGTAGCTTAAAGAAGAATGTAAGAGAATTTCTAGTTATGTGTCGTTTATCTTTTAGAAAATAGAGATAAACACTCAATAGATATATTCTAGCTAGGAAATTCTTCATACAGTGGAAGTGATATATAAACTTGTTTTCAAGGGATCAAATTCATTTAATTTAGAAACTATATCAATATTTTCTGAAAAGACAAGCGGTTGCCAGGCGCAAGTTCCCATTTAGGACGGGCCCGAAGAGTTAAAAGAAGCCACGCATGTAAGAAGTTTACCATTAGCACATCTAGATAGATGGTTACGTGAATCAGTTGAGTGGGTCAAGACATTGACTTTTGACTTTTAATTGATGATGATGTCTTTAACACGATCATGTTTTGTTAATTTTTCCAAAATATCCAAGAACTAAGCCTGAGAGAAACAGATATTCAATTTTAAAGATCAAATAACTAGATTATATAATTTCAAACACACACGGGTGTAAATATAGTGCATAGATAAATAAATAAATTAAAAGGTGAATAGTTAAAACCCATACCTCTCTTGCAGTAGAAAGTCTGCTGCTAGAAAAACTAACGGCCAACTGGGAGCCTATATCGGAAAGCGGTGAAGCACCGGAGAGCTGCGACCCAAATGAAGGAGAAAAGCTAGAAGCAGGCAATATAGTTTCGAGAATGTCCATCACATCCACTTCCCAAAGTACCCAATCGTGTGTTCCAGTCCTCCGTGGGGTGTCGTGTGTGACCGAGTTTCTCCACGGTGGCATGCGTCCGTTAGCAAGCAAGAACTTGCCTCTGCTTGTCTTTAACTTGACAAGAAACCCTTCAGTTCTTGGTTCCCAATCAGTCGCGGTATCCTTTACAGATACTGGCATGTCTTGCACCACTTTCTTCCCTGCCATGCCTAGCAAGAATGGCTCCTCCGAGGCTGTAAGATACTTTCCACGACAACTTTTTAGTCGGATGTGATGGTTATTGCCTTGAATCAACTCCACTGTCCAACGGGCTCTTCGTGATGATCCGTCGCGGCTCTGCCGCACGGTTTCTCCATCCTCATCTGCAACAAGGTATTTGTCGTGGTGACTCTTGAGTCTCACTGCTTTGGCTTGGTTGAAGAATTCCATAACGTACTATATGATCAAGATGAGAAATTAATGAGGAATTAAAGCGAAATGGGTGCCTCCTCTTTTCTGTACAAGTATCAAGGGCAGGGGTGATCAGAGGAGGTATTTTAAATACATATAGTACTGCAAATTAAATAACTTGAGTGCCGTCGTGGATGGAAGAACAAAAAGTTTGACTTCTACAGTTTTGCTGACCAAAATCAGATCGTACGAGTCTGACAACATGAATGAATGAAGGGCGAACTTGCGTCGTTAATAGGACAAACGACTAGGATTTTTATTTAAGGAATTATTGAGTAAGTTATAGTCTTTTTGGTCATAGTCAACATCTTTGTGTTCTAAATGTGGATCAGGACCAAATTGCATCTTGAGGATTCGCCTGGGAGCCACCCTTGCCTTTCGGCTGTACCGTGCAGCGTTTCTTAACATTTAAAAATACTATTTTATTGTGTTATTGAAAGTTTCGTTTTTGTTTTTTTTTATTTGTTGTTAGTGAGTTTTACTCTCTCTATTTTTTTCACTTTCAAATTATAATTTAGTTTTTTTTGTTGTTGATATTTTAATTTTAATTTTAATTTTTTAATTTTTAAGTTTTGATTTTAGTCTTTTTATAAAAAAATTTATTTATTTAGTTTTAATTTATCAAATATTATATTAATTATCCAATTCTGTTCTCCTTTTTGAGTTTCTAATTTCTTTTCTTGGCTATTTTGTAAAAATTTTATTATTCAATTCAAATTAATGATATTATATTTTTTAATTTGGCCTTTATTGTTTTGATTTCTAATTTTTTTTTCTTGCCCTTAAAGTTATTATTCTTTTTAGTTTCATCCTCCAGTCAAAATATTATTTTTATTTTTTTATGTCAATTGTGACCTTTATCCTTTTGATTTTTTTGTCCTTTTACTAAATTATATTTTCGTTTTAATTTCATCATTCAATTATTATTTTTTTGTATTTTAATTTTGATAGTTATTTTTTTTATTTCTACTTTTTAATCCTTTTGTATAATTAAAATTTATTTTTTATTTTTTATCCTTTAATAATTTATTGATTGAGAATTGAACTTTATAATTTATCCAAATTGAATGATTCGAGTCTAACGACCCAAGTTTTGGGTTTGAAAAGTTAACATAAATTTTTTTTGTTAAAAAAAAAATTGTTTAATTATCTTTATTTTTTTATTTGATTATTCTAATCTCATAATTTTAGCTGCGAGTTTGATGAAATATCTCGCGTTGGCTTGGTTCTGATTATTATAGTTACAAGTTTATCATGATCATTTTTTTTTAATATTTTTTATCTTATTATTTTTTTGCAATGCAAAAAAAAACAAAGTCCGGTTATATGGCGAAA
This sequence comes from Populus alba, assembly GCF_005239225.2. Classification (NCBI taxonomy): domain Eukaryota; kingdom Viridiplantae; phylum Streptophyta; class Magnoliopsida; order Malpighiales; family Salicaceae; genus Populus; species Populus alba. The sequence continues at coordinate 11,497,730 of NC_133300.1, read as the reverse complement.
CGTGCGCGCTTAACAACTAATCAAATTAAATTTGTAGGTTCTTATTTTTTTTCTTGTTTCAATTAATGAATAATAAAAAAATAAAATCTTGATACTAAATCATAGTGACTCCCCTCTCGCTCCTATTTTTGAGGCCGAAGGAGTGGTTTAATTAACTTATTATTATGGTATGGGTTATAATTTATTTAATAATATCTTATGCTTAACAGGGTGTATAGAGCTCCAGTATAATAAAAATAATAGACACTCTTTGTATGTAATAAATTAAGAGGGTATCTTTAAAATCAACCGAGAAAATAACTTTTCAATTGCTATACAAGCTAGTCAAAAGACACCTTTTAACTTTTTTTTAAAAAAAGAAAAGAAATAACATGTCCATTAAAGCAAATCTCATCTAAAATCAAATAACATGCGTTGATCACATGGTCAATCAATCTTTTTCTTTATTAAAATATGAGAGAAATCATCTTTAATTATCCCAAAATCTAATTCTTAATTTATTCTCTAAATTAATTTGAAATCATTTGAAATCTTAATCAAATCATGATACAACTCGAATATGTACACTTTAGAAGTATCTATGTAATTTTATGGGTCTTTGACATCATCCATGTGGTATAAGAATATAATTTTTATTTTATAAGAAAATCATTTATCTGCATGATTCTCGATGAACAAAATAATAGGATAATAATTAATTATTGATCTCGTCACATTTTACATTTAAGAGATCAATGAAACAAATAACTTAAAAATTAGAGTTATCAACTTAATTTTGATTGAGGATAGAAACTAAAAAAAACTTAACATCAGTTTAATAAGGTATTTTTTTTTAATGTGAGTATCCAGATCAGCTTGAGTGTACCTCGACTAATCCCACGGGCCTTGAAATTAACTATCATATAAGTTTTTAGTGATCATCATATTAATAATTATATAAAAATAAATTTTTTAATTTTAAGTTTTTATTACCAAACTACCTACTAGATGATTGGTGTAATAATCATTATATAAAGGAGTTGATTGCAAAAAACAGTTGTAATCCTATAGGGTTATTGTAGTGAGGTTATGCTTATTTTTAATATACGAGAATTTATTATACTATTTATAAAGGCGTCCCTTTTCGATATTGACTTGCTAATTGATTAATAGGCATTTTCTTTATTATTCTAATAATGTGATTTAAAGATTGGAAAAGACTAAATCTCTATCTAAAATATTTTTAGATAATTAAAGGCCAATCGGGAGGATTAACTTACAGCTTGAAGTCCACTTTAAAATTTAAACATATATCCATAACCAAATCTACTACACAAGAATTTTAGTTCCAAAACCAACCTTTCAAAACAAAAAAAATAAAAAAAATTATAAGTTCAAAACTTATTAATAAAGAATCCAAAATAATAAGTACATAGCTCTAGGTTCAAAGGTTCTCTCTCTCTCTCCAGGTTCAAAGAACACTCGGAGCAATGGTAGTATTTTTCTCGATTAGTTATTAAATTTTTTTTATTTGTTTTTTTAATCATATTATTAAATTAATCAATATTATTTAATATTATTGAACCTATTTGAATCAATGATTAGGATCTCAAATTTTTCTTATTTTTTATTGAATTAACCAAAATTATTAAACTTATTTGAATCAATTATTAGTATCTTAAATTTTTCTTACTCATTTAAAAATACTATGATTACTCCGAGTATTTTTTATACATTAGAAAAAATTTTACCCGGCTTGTAGTGTACTGAGGACAGCCTATTTAGTCATTGACTAAAAAGTTTCCTTGAGGATTTATATGAAAATAGCAATCATTTAATAATGATATTGTATTCCAAATTAATAACAAATTAAAAACTAAATAAAATATCTATAAACTATAGTATTACATACCCACATTAGATGAGAGCACACATATCAAATTTCATATGCCAAAATCACAAAAATAAAGTTTGAAACTCTTTTATATATCAAAAACAAATCAAGATCACTAAATCAAATTTATTCAATTAAGACTAAAATACAATTAATTTGAATCTAATAAATCATCCAAACCATATATTAATCACATAATAAATTAATAGTAATAGATTATAAAATATAATAAAAATTATCATGTAACATATACGACATTTATAAATATTAAACCAAAAATAATAATGTTGTCTCTTTAAATTTCTCAAGTTGGAAGGTGAATCCAGCTGACATTCTTCATACGAATATTAATTTCAAAATCAAAGTAAGTTCATAGGGTATTGATTCATGTTTAAACTTGACCTTTGCAATTTTGGCCTTTTAGTTTTCCATGCGTCTAGAGTTATTATTTTAAGCTAACAGATGGAGTTCTTGCTTCTTAATTGTTATATATTATTGTTTTTCTGCTCAACTTGATGTATGTAATACGATTTGTTAATGTTTTTGAGAGTCAACCAAGCTTATATATCTGCACAAAATAACATGATTTTGTTAAGTGTCTGCTTGAGCCAGACAATTATCTTGGTTTTATAATTGAGCGTGAAGGTTCTTCAATGAATTGTTAATAACCAGAAATCTTTTGCGTGAGTCTTGAAGTATTTATTCTGTCTGTATGTGGATGTTCAATTGCCTACAATATTTGACTACAGTGCTGGTATATAGTTTCGTCAATACCATCAACTCCTTGGTAATGTTGAAATCCAAAAGAACAGAGGACAGAGTTTGCTCATTGGTGATGTGATTTTTCTTTCTACTCTCTATGATCTGAGAGATGGATGGTATTCCTTCCATCATCTTCTTGTTCTGTAACATGCTGCTTCTCACTCGTTATGGTTCTTCATATCCGCTGTGCACGGATTTAAGTGAGTGTTTCTTGTGTATTATTTACTCTTCTTTTTTCTTTTTTCATTTTGGTTTACTTCTGAATTCCAATGATTTTGCTTCGATAATGATTATTTTTATTCTTTTCTTTGATTCGGACCTTTTCCTTCTGCTGAATCAGGGTCTCCCTTTATCCCGAAATCACCTCTCGCTTTCTGTCAATACAATGGAAGCGTTTGCTGTAACTCCACTGAAGATGTTAAGTTGCAGAAACAGTTTAAATCATTGAATGTTTCTGGTTATGGCTGTGCTTCTCTTCTGAAATCAACACTCTGCTCAGTAAGTTTGTCAACCTGGTAGTTGTTATGTTCCATCTTTTTTCACTTGATGCTTGAAGAAACCTTGGCTGGTGCCTAGTTGTTGTTTTTGTCGAATGAAAGAATGATTGACTAAATGTTACAAGCTTAGATTTTTTTATTCATTGATCTGTTCTTGAAACTCGTAGAGTTGCCCTTATCTTGACACCCCATGTCATTGTCAGCCTGAGGCTGACTAATCTCTTAAGTTCTAGCCATATGAGGCCTAAGATAAAAACCAAACATGTAGCAGATTTCAGGACATCTTTGAACTGCATTACATGTTTTGAATCATTGATTTTGGCAGAGATGTGATCCGTTTTCAGCAGAGCTTTATAGAATTGCATCGGCTCCTCGAGTAGTTCCTGTCCTTTGCAATTCCACAGTTTCAGCAAACTCATCCCAGTCCCAACTTGCTGCTACAGACTTCTGCTCAAAAGTTTGGGATGAATGCCATAATTTATCCATATCAAATTCTCCTTTCGCAATAGACAAAGGTGGATCTGTGGTTAATTCTTCTTCCAATCTGACGGAATTATGGGAGTCCAAGGGTGCTTTCTGTAATGAGTTTGGAGGAGCTTCCGATGATGGTTCGGTATGTTTCGATGGTGGACCAGTTTCACTAAACAGTTCTGAAAGTCCAAGCCTGCCTGGTGGTATCTGCCTCGAGAAGATTGCGAACGGATCCTACCTTAACATGGTAGCTCATCCTGATGGTTCAAACCGTGTCTTCTTAGCAAACCAACAGGGCAAGATTTGGTTGGCTACGGTTCCTGCTGAGGGATCAGGAGAAACTCTAGGGATTGATGAATCAAACCCTTTTCTTGATTTGACCGACGAAGTATATTATGATACTGAATTGGGGATGATGGGAATAGCTTTTCATCCAAATTTTCAACAAAATGGACGCTTCTTTGCTTCTTTTAACTGTGATAAGGTAAAATGGCCGGAATGTGCAGGAAGATGTTCATGTAACTCTGAAATGGGATGTGATCCTTCAAAGCTTCCCCCTGAGAACGGAGCGCAACCTTGCCAGTATCACAGCATCATAGCAGAGTTCAGTGCAAACGGTACCTCATCGCAACCTTCCTTGGTAAAGATCTGAAAGGTTTTTTTTTTTTTTTTTCCTCTCTCTCTTGGTTATCAATTACTACAGTTCATATAATCATTTCGACCTCAATTGCAGGCAACAAGCGTGCAACCACAGGAAGTCCGAAGAATATTTACCATGGGTTTGCCATTTGCTGCCCATCATGCTGGTCAGATACTTTTTGGACCTGAAGATGGATATCTGTACTTTATGATGGGAGATGGTGGAAGTACAGGTGATCCTTACAATTTTTCACAAAACAAGAAATCATTGCTTGGAAAAATTATGAGGCTGGACATAGACAACATTCCAAGTAAGTATTGGTTTAAAAACGCTCACACATAGTTTTCAACATAATAGAGGCTCATTTTTGGATACGTGAGGAGAAATCTACTTAATATGCGCCGATTACATCTTTCTATATCTGGTATCCATAGCCATAAAATATTTGTTTTTGTGGAAAAATAAAAGCATGCTTGCGAAGAAATATGAGAAGCATTGTCAGTTCAGGGGCGTAGAGGAATTAAACTGCTATTCTATTGACTAATGATAATGGACACTGACTTGTGATAATGCCATACAAATGAAAAGAAATGGGTTGATTTCTTTCAATGTGCAAACAAACAATCAATTTCAACGATTTGTACAGTTCAGGTGTCAGAACTATATTTTTTATGATGAAATGGTGCATGAACTTGACAGACTTAAGTTTATATTAGCTTTTGTTGCTGGAGATTTTCTCCTAGTGGGGTAAGTTGAACAAAGTTGTCATGTAGAGGTTTCCCCATGGACACGGGGGATAAGAATAGAGTTCTTGGAAACACTTGAGATCCCAACATGTTCAGCTCTTTAATCAATCTGTTGTCTTGTATGCAGTTTGAACTTGTTCAACATTAGTGGATGCAAGTGACTTCTCTTTCCATGAAAATTTTGGTTTCTTATATTATACTTTTTTCTGCTTCATGTTTGTTTCTGATCATATGACCATGGACAAATTGTCTGAGCTACTGACAGTACATCTCTTTACTGCTGCAATCATTTAGCATAGATGCATTGCATTTTGATATTTTGGTCGCCATTCCACCATATTTTTCTTATTAATCCACCGTCGCATCACCTCCTCTTTTTTGTAACTTTTCAGGTGGTCAAATGATCACTGACCAAGGCCTGTGGGGAAATTACTCTGTCCCTGGAGATAATGCATTTTCTGAAGACGAGGGATTGGAGCCTGAAATCTGGGCACTAGGATTAAGAAATCCTTGGCGATGCTCTTTTGATGCAGAGAGGCCTTCCTACTTTCTCTGTGCAGATGTTGGCCAGGTTAGCCTGGCCTCCTCCCAGCTAGAATAGATTTGAAATAAGATTTTTGATGGTTGATAATGCTGCCTACCGGAAACTGTCTTTCATCTTTTTTTTTTTGTAATCGTACACTCCAAGCTTTCCTGCATTTTTCTTGTTGATATCATTTTCTTTTTTCTGATATCATCTTATAGGATCAATATGAAGAGGTAGATCTCATCACCAAGGGTGGTAACTACGGATGGCGTGTTTATGAGGGTCCATTTCTGTACCATCCCCCAACTTCTCCAGGGGGGAATACATCTGTGAGTTCCATAAATCCAATTTTTCCTGTAATGGGATACAACCACTCAGAAGTAAACATTGAAGAAGGATCTGCATCAATTACAGGAGGCTATTTCTATCGATCGATGACTGATCCATGCATGTATGGAAGGTGAGTAAGCTTGATTCTTGTTACTTTAGTTTCTCCAATTTGGAAACTTGAACTACTTCTTATCGTTCCGTTTGGCGTCTTGCAAATCAATAGCATTAGCACGTCAACTGAATAAAAACGATGGTGGTGGTGATTATACCATCTCTTCCTTGTAATCTTAATATATAATCCATGCCATACCTGTAGTCACCCTGGAACTCTTTCTGCGAATAAAAGTCAAAACATGGGGATTGATCCAAGTTAATGAGCTCTTTCTTCTTCTCCCTCCTGACAAACCATGGCTGGTTGCAGATACCTTTTTTCGGATTTGTACGCCGGAGAAATATGGGCTGGAACAGAGAACCCGGAAGATAGCGGGAACTTCACAAGCAGTAAGCTTCCTGTTAGTTGTGCCCGTGACACTCCTATCCCATGCACGACGGCAGCAGGGAGTTCTTTCCCTTTACTGGGATTCATATTCTCTTTTGGTCAGGATAACAGGAAAGACGTGTTTATTTTAGCCAGCAGTGGTGTATACAGAATAGCTCGTCCTAGCAGATGCAGTTACGTTTGCTCAATGGAGAAAGTCACAGCTCCTGTTCCCTCCTCCCCTTCCCCTTCTGCCGGAAAACGTCTCAGCAAGCCACTAACAGCGCTGCTAAATATTCTTTTTTCTGCTCCGTTGTTGATATCATTGAACTTTCAAGACATATAATATCTGTAATCAGAGGTGCTTCGTAGATTCATGCATGACATGAAATTATATATATATATATATATATAACAGAAGCAACTGATAATTAGAAAATCTCTTTTCAAATTTTCTGGCGATGGATAAAGCGTGTGTTATGGACGCAACAGATGTTAATCAGAATTGAGATGAGCAGTTCAATAAATTATTATTATTTTTTTAATTGTTTAAATTGGGGGCCTAAAGAGAAAGACACATAATGATTGCAAGTCTGAAACCAAAGCCAAAATTCATCAAAATCAGATGGTGTTCGGAGCAAAAGCTCTTTCTGATTGGTAACTGAATTGCAAGGAATGGGTGCTGTTGGATATTGATATAATTTTTTATTTAAAAATATATTAAAATAATAATTTTTACGTTTAATTTTTTTTAATATCAATATATTAAAATAATATAAAAAATAATATAAATAATTAATTTAAAATAAAAAAAATAATAAAAAATATTCAATTTCTTTCAAAGATATTTTTAAATTAAAAAAAAGAAAACTTTGGCCATTGTCCCATTCAAATTAACACATAGTTGGTTCCCTTTTATTTTTTAAATTTTAAATGTACCCTTCGTCAACTTCAATTCTTTGAGAAAATCAACATTGTAAAATTTAACATATGTTTTATTTTGAATTTTAAAAATATTTTTGAAAAGAATTGAATTTTTTATATTTTTGTTTTACATTATTTTTTATATTTTTAAATTTTTTTGATATTAAAAATAACTTTTTAAAAATAAAAAAATATTATTTTTATGAATTTTCAATCAAAATACAGTTTAAAAAATAATTCTTAACACACTCACGGGTGAACTCGACTCAAGTGAAGGGATTAGGCAATATATTCTCAAACTTGAAGGACTAAGTTTTTATTACATTCAACATAGAAGGAGTAAAGTATAATTTACAGCAACTACTTTAACTATAAACAGAAACCAAACCACCTTCACTGCATCAAAAAAAACTCTCACAAATGTCTCCCCTCTCGTTACCTGCTACTTCCATGCAAGTACTGGATCACCTCCCATCTTCCAACATCTTCCTCCCACTTTTACCCCTAATTAAGATCCATATTTACACCACCATCTCAAGAAAACCCAGAAGAAGAGCCCGCTCTCTCCTCCTGTATGCTGCCAGAAAAGATATCTGGACAAGAAACACAACGACAGTACCTTACCGTAGAAAACAAAGACAGGAACCGGTTTATTTAGACCACAGTGTAGATATGACTGAGCTATTGCTCTCAATTAGCCAAACCCAAAACGAGCAACAACTATACTCTTTATTATCGCCTTATAAAGACAGGCAACTCTCAATTCGATTCATGGTTTCAGTTATCTCTCGCGAATCTGACTGGCAAAGATCCCTTGCCCTTCTTGATTGGATTAATGATATTGCACGGTATTCCCCTTCTGTGTTTGCATACAATGTTGTTCTGCGTAATGTTTTAAGGGCTAAGCAATGGGACCATGCCCATGGCCTGTTTGACGAAATGCGTAACCGAGCTCTTGCACCGGATAGATATACGTATTCCACTTTGATAACCCATTTTGGGAAAGCGGGCATGTTTGATGCTTCCCTATTTTGGCTTCAACAAATGGAACAAGACCGTGTTTCGGGTGATCTTGTTTTGTATAGTAATTTGATCGAGCTTTCAAGGAAATTGTGTGATTATTCCAAGGCTATTTCGATATTTATGAGGCTGAAAAGGAGTGGGATTATGCCGGATTTAGTTGCATATAATTCGATGATTAATGTATTTGGAAAAGCTAAGTTGTTTAGAGAGGCAAAGTTGTTGATGAAGGAGATGAAGGAAGTGGGGGTTATGCCTGATACAGTTAGTTATTCGACGCTGTTGAGTGTTTATGTTGAGAATGAGAAGTTTGTTGAGGCCTTGTCTGTTTTTGCAGAGATGAATGAGGCTAAGTGCCCGCTTGATCTCACGACGTGTAATGTCATGATTGATGTTTATGGGCAGCTTGATATGGCTAAGGAAGCGGATAGGTTGTTTTGGAGCATGAGGAAGATGGGAATTGAACCAAATGTTGTTAGTTATAATACCCTCTTGAGAGTTTATGGAGAGGCCGAGCTTTTTGGTGAAGCTATTCATTTATTTAGGTTGATGCAGAAGAAGGATATTGAGCAGAATGTTGTCACTTATAATACTATGATTAAGGTTTATGGGAAATCACTTGAGCATGAGAAGGCCACAAATCTTATGCAGGAAATGCAGAATAGAGGAATTGAACCAAATGCCATTACATACTCAACAATCATTTCTATTTGGGGTAAGGCAGGGAAATTGGATAGGGCAGCAATGTTGTTTCAAAAACTGAGAAGTTCAGGGGTTGAGATCGATCAAGTCCTTTATCAGACAATGATTGTGGCTTATGAACGTTCAGGTTTGGTTGCTCATGCTAAGCGACTGCTTCACGAGCTCAAACACCCAGACAGTATCCCTAGGGAAACTGCTATTAAAATTCTTGCCAGAGCTGGTAGAATAGAAGAGGCCACATGGGTTTTTCGTCAGGCTTTTGATGCTGGGGAGGTGAAGGATATATCTGTGTTTGGATGCATGGTTGATCTTTTTTCAAGAAACAGAAAACATGCAAATGTGATTGAGGTGTTTGAAAAGATGAGGGGAGCTGGATACTTTCCTGATTCTAATGTGATTGCTCTTGTTCTGAATGCATACGGGAAGTTGCATGAATTTGAGAAGGCCGATGCTTTATATAAAGAAATGCAGGAAGAAGAATGTGTTTTTCCAGATGAAGTTCATTTCCAGATGCTGAGTTTATATGGTGCAAGAAAAGACTTTATGATGATCGAGGCCTTGTTCGAGAGGCTGGATGCTGATCCTAACATCAACAAGAAAGAGTTGCATCTTGTTGTTGCCAGCATTTATGAAAGAAAAAATAGATTAAATGATGCATCACGGATCATGAACAGGATGAGTAAAGGAGGCGTTTTGAGATCACCAGCGTAGAAGCAGGAATAAAGGAGGCGTTTTGAGATCACCAGCATAGGAGTAGGAACATGCCCTTGGCGTTGTAGATTTTACCAGCTGTTGTAGATTGCCCTTTTCTGTGTTGATTATTTTGTAAATATTTTATCTGGGCCTCATGCTTTCCTACCTTCTCATATGTGAAGATGGTAATGGTGCATAAACTTGGCTTTTTCCCAGATGATACGTTTACACTTTCGGTATCTTTTTCCTTCAGTTTCTAACGCCTAATTGAGACGAGAGGCAGGATCGGGAAGACTTGTTTGCATCTGGATGGAGACGAAGTGACTTGAATGGTTTACCATTTCTTGGCCTACTGTTACAATTGGACAAAGAAAGATACGGATATCAATTTGAATTCACCATGTTTTTGTTGTTCGAGTCTTCTTGTTTGCCAAATCAAAACGTCGAGCTTTGATGAAATTGGCGATGGTGGAATCCGTTGCCCCACCTAAACAGATCAGACTATATATTTTTTTTTTTGCAAAAAAAAAAATGATATTCGATAAATAAAATACATAACTTGAGTTATTGTGTTGGTTTTAATTCAATTAGACGAGAGAAAAAAACATAATGAATCAAATTTTTTTTAAAAAGTGATTAGGATGACTTAAGGAATTTTTTTTTCAAAAAAAAAAAAAAACGATATCTTAATTCACAATCCATTAAATACAAAAGAACAAAACATGGTAAAGAAAAAAAAGTTAACAGAAAAAAAAAAAAAAAACTGTGTCTTTATAAAAAAATATAAAGTTTTTTTTTAACTTTTTAAACCCATGACCCGGGTCATTGCACATGAAGATCCTATTTAGAAAAATCATGAAGTTCAATTCATAATCAATCAAATATTGAAAGATAAAATTAAAAAAAAATTAATTATACAAAATAATTTTTAAAAAATAGCAATTAAAAGGATAAAGATCAAAATTCAAATACCAAATAAATTTTATATTTGATTGAATGGTGAAATTGAAAAGAAAAATCAATTTAGCAAAGGAAAAAAAAATCAAAAGAATGAGGATCAAAATTGAAATAAAAATAAATAAAAATTAAGATTGAATGATGAAATTGAAAAAATAATAAATTTTTAAAAAAAGGTCAGGAAAAAAATTAAAAATTAAAATAATAAGGATCAAATTGAAAAACATAATATCATCAATTTGAATTGAATGATGGAAATTAAAAATAAATAAAACTTTTACAAAAGGACTAAGGAAAAACAAATAAGAAATAAAAAAAATAAGTATCAAATTAGAAAATATAATATTTTTAAATTTAAATTGAAAGATGAAATTAAAAACAAATAAAACTTCTACAAAAAAATCAAGAATAAAAAATAAAAAAAATAAAAAATAAAGACTAAAGTTGAGATACAATAACAAAGAGGGTCAAACTGTAATTTTCAGGCGTGGAGAGAGAGAAAAAAAAAGAAAAAAAAAAAGCTCATCGGTAACAAACAAAACAACAATAGAAGACATGTGCCACATCAACATGAAAATAATGCGACAATGCTTTTAATAACATGACAAAATGATATTTTTAGACACAAGAAGACACCACATACACTATCCTAAGGCATATCGTCCATTGTAGTACACACACATACACCTTTTGTTTTTTTTTTTTTAGCCAAATATAAAATTATCCATGAACTGATTTAATAGTAAAGAAAAATCATTGTGAAAAGTTGAAAACGCCGCTTAATTCCATGTTTAATTTTTTGTTTGTTTTAAGGGCATTGTAATTTGTTACACTTTGCATTTTAGTTGTTTATTATTTTTTCATATTTGAATAAATATCAAATTATCTTTAGTTGACATTATATTAATGAAAAAACCATTGTAAAAATATAAAAATACCCTTGCCTTACATATTTAAATTTTATGCTTCCAATGATATTTTGATAGTTTTATTATATAATTAATATGTAAAAAAGCTTATTTATCTTCACTTAATTTAGCAATGATAAATAGGTCATATGAAAAGATTTTAATGTCTTTGATAGTTGCTATTAAGTTTTTATATTGCCTCAAGTAAAAATTAGCAACCTCTCTTTCTTTGTCCTTATCTTTTTCGTTTTTCTTTTTAATAATTTCATATCTAATCACTAGATCTAATTTCTTCAAGAGTCCAATATAATTATGAATTTAGATTTGTATGATCTTAATTTCATAGTTTTTTCTAAATTATTTTAATTTTTAATATGATGCATAGAAATAGTCTTTGATATGTATTTTAAAGTTTTGTGAGTATTCATGATTTAAATTTGATTTTGTTTGATAACACTTTTTTGTGATTGAGAAGATTATTAAAAACTATTTTAATGTTCTTAATGAATTTATATGTTTTTTTTTTAGAATTTATTATAAATATTAAAAAATATCATATAAAATAAATGTGTTCAGTGAATATCGAGTATTTTACTTTTTAACACAATTTAACAATAAAGAATTTTAATTAAAAAAAAGACTACTCAAGTGGTATACGTGTTTGACTTGGCTTCTCATCTTCTACATTTATCCAAGTGCAAAACCCACTAACTTACATCATCTTCTAAATGTATTTGAGTGGCAAATCCCCTGACCAAATTCATTTGATGGTCCCTAAAACATTCAATTATTCCAATTTATTGAAAACATAAGATCACATCAAATCCCTAAACCATGGACCAAAACCCACCTATTTAGCACCTAACAATAATAAATAAATAAAAACACCCATGTACCCAACAACACAGAACCTAAACTTACTTAACTACGATCGAAGTTGATATTTATACACAGAGACTATAGTATAAAATTCAAAATTAATTTTTATAAACGATAAGTTGGTATTTTTTTTTTAAAAAGACTCTTGTTATTGCAAAACAAGTAATTGTAACCATTTTTTTGTAAATAAAATAAAAATAAAACGGATCAACCTAATAAATAAGTAGTAAAAACATTAAATTAGGTAACGGACGGAAACGAGATTAATAGGTTAGCTAGCAGATGCTCATTAAATATTATTATTAATAATAATAACAGCAACCACTGCAATGATACAAAACTCCCCTGGTCATTCTTTTGTCTCTCATCACCTTACCACAGCCAAATTCTGCCCTTGTGTCACGGCGAGGATCGAAGTCACCCCCTCCTGTCCCTTTCACCCTCCACCTCCCCTCACCTAAAAATAACCCCCCAGACTCCACTCCTTACCAGACAGAAAGCCTCAAGAATCACTGCTCTCAACGAAACCTCCTCTTGCCCGTTTTGTTTTCGATAAAACTCAAATTCAGAGAGATGAAGAGATTGAAGAGCTACTACATGCACCTACGCCACCACCAAAACATGGAAAGGAAATGGATATTTCCTTTAGCTATTGGCTCTATAGTCTCCCTTTTCCTCCTCTTCCTTACAGCAATCACCACCTCAGACGGCATGTCTCTGTTTCCTTTCTACCGCTCTTTCTCTTCTTTCAGCTCTAAATTTGTTGAAACTAAAATCCACCCGATACCCACTTCAAATCTCCCTCCACCCCCTCGATTTGCCTACTTAATCTCTGGCTCTGCCGGTGATGGCAGCATGTTGAAGCGGACCTTACAAGCTCTCTACCATCCCAACAACCAATATGTTGTTCATTTGGACAGGGAATCCTCGGACGAGGAGAGATTAGATCTAAGCAATTTTGTTAAAGACCATCCTGTTTTTCTCAGGTTTGGTAACGTAAGAATGATTACTAAAGCTAATCTTGTTACTTATAGAGGACCCACTATGGTGGCTAATACATTACATGCTGCTGCTATCTTGTTGAGAGAAAGTGGGGATTGGGATTGGTTTATTAATCTTAGTGCATCTGATTATCCACTTGTTACACAGGATGGTAAGTTTAGTGACCGATTTTCTCTTTTAGCTTGTTTTTTAGGTGGGATTTTTTTTTTTGTTTTCCAAGTTCGGATTTTGATCTTGGTTCTTTATTACTCGTTTTGGTAGATCTGTTGCACACGTTTTCATATGTGCCAAGGGATCTTAATTTTATTGATCATACAAGTAACATTGGATGGAAAGAGTGAGTATAGTTTGTTTCTTGTTGAAAATCTTGTTGCTTTGGTGATTTTGTTTTTGGTTTTTAAGTCTTGGATATAATTGTTAATTGGATGTTGATAATTTTTGTAGGTTTCAAAGGGCAAAGCCGGTAATTATAGATCCGGGGTTGTATATGACAAAGAAAGCTGATGTATTTTGGATCACGCAGAGGAGGAGTGTCCCAACAGCATTTAAATTGTTTACAGGTATGAGATTTCGAACCTTGAATTTAAAGAATGTCAGTTTCTACCTGCTTTGCTTTGATTTTTTAGATGTGGTAAGTGCAAGTTCCATTGAGGAGCCTTGTCTTCGGAGTGTTATTTTTGTTACTTACATCTTGTTGACTATGAACGCCATTATGTCTTGTACCCTTGAATTGCCATATTTCAAACAAAAAAAAGAGTTGAATGAGACCAATTTGCATTGAGATTCTTGTTCTCATGTACACAAATTTTGGAAGTTTTCACTCCCTACGTCCTAGATTCAAGATTTCTCTCTTTTATTTTACACTACTTTTCTACCATATTGGCACAATTTAGTTGGAAACGCTGTGTTGTATGATTAGACCAGTCCTAATAACAAGAAAACATGAGATACATGTTCTAAACGCCAGTTTTTGACATGCAATTGCTGACTATTGGATCAATAATGCTATAAATAGATGACCTGCTTGCAATCAGCTTTGTATTAAAATTGAGACTGAGAAATTCTTCTATATGCACCTTGTCATCAATAACTTGGAGTTCACAGGTACAGGGTATGTACATGTTGTGAACTCTGAGTGCAGCGTTTGCCTCTTCTTCCTTGTATATTTTTCTTTCTATCTCACCATTTAAATATTCTGATACAATTTTGTACCGTTAGTTGATGATGTATCAAAATTATAATAGTGGAAGAGAGGTCAGGAAGATAATATTCGGATACCTGTGAAGCGTTCTAGTAGTGTCTGTTGGCTTAGTTTTTGTTTAATCAGGTTAAAAGAGAGTGAAATTGGGATCCTGTGGGTTTTCTACAAAATAAATAAATGATAATAATTATAGTAAATGAATAAATAAATGGATGAGGGTCCTGGGTTTATTGAACCCTTCAGCCTGGTTTTGGGATTTCTGTTATCCTGAAATTGTGAATTATCTCTCCTGTTTGGATCCTGTTAAAATCCAGCTGCATTTCTAATCAGTTTATTGGCTGGAACTTGAGATGGAACATGGGCTGCCTGATGGGTTTTCTGTTTTGGATTTCTTTGGTCCCAAATTATGTCCATCGAAATTTTCCAGAAGTGTTTCATATGCACTTAAATGAGTATAGAATTCTGAACTAGAACCAGCTTCCTTTGCTTAAGTCGATTTAGTTAGTATTAGGAGGAGCCTTAGCTTGACTAGCTGTACCTATTCCACTTGGTTAGCTGGAGCAATATCTGGTCTCACTATGCACAGGCTTCTAGGGATCTTTCCATTTCCAAGCAAAGATTGAAACAGGGGTATAGTGGAAAATTAAGGGAAAGGGAGCCAAGCCTTACTTTTCTCAAGGTAGATAGAAAGGGAAGAGTAGGAGAGAGTAGGCATATTTAGAAAGGTTGACTTCTCTTCTTTAGGTGTAGGCCATCTTTAGCTTTCAATAACAAACACGAGCAAGGAAGATCTACAATGTTTCGATATTACTATTTTTCAACTGGTATCCTGTTGCACAAAGAAATAATGATACTGACATCTGTAGTGCCTTAACAATGGAAGCATTTGTAAGCAGCCGATGTCAAGTTGTTGCAAAACAAAGTTGATAATAAACATCTGCTTTTAAATGTCTGGTTAACATATGAGTGAGCACATTTTGCATTCCAAGTCTAGTGATTTCTTCGATATTGGTAATTGAACAGCTGTACTATTCTGTTAAAAATAAATGAGCTATTGCAGCCTACAGTAGTCCTGCTGACCTCTTGTTTTCCCTTGTTGCATGGCGGAAAGAATGTGGAGTATGCAGTATACAGAGTTGTAGGCTGTGATGACCACATCAGTTTATTTCTACACTGTTGGACCACACTGTAACACCAACCTAGACCCTAATTTCTTTAGATGCACAGCAAACTGTCTTTTGATCTCTTTGGGGGGTTTTGGAGTGTGTAAATATTTTTCTTTGAGTGCTTCTGTTTTATGTCACACCTGAACCAGTCATGCAATTGTTGAAGTTTTCAGATGATTACCTTCAAAGAGGTAAATTCCGGCATGATAGTTGTTTACATGGGCCCCGTTATAATTCAGTTTTGGCATTCTGTTTTAGGTTCTGCCTGGATGGCGCTGTCTCGGCCTTTTATTGATTATACCATATGGGGATGGGACAATTTGCCTCGAACAGTGCTAATGTACTATGCGAACTTTATATCTTCCCCAGAAGGTTACTTCCACACTGTCATTTGCAATGCTCAAGAATTTCGAAACACCACTGTGAACAGCGACCTGCATTTCATATCTTGGGACAACCCACCGAAGCAGCATCCACATCACCTCAACCTTGCTGACATGCAAAGGATGATTGACAGCAATGCTCCATTTGCTAGAAAGTTCCCCCAAGACGATCCTGTGCTTGACAAAATTGATTCTGAGCTCTTGTCTCGTGGTCCAGGCATGTTTACTCCTGGTGGTTGGTGCGTAGGAAGTAGGGAGAATGGGACCGATCCATGCTCTGCTATCGGTAATATAACGGTCCTTAGACCTGGCCCTGGAGCTAAAAGGTTGGAGACACTGATCACCACTCTGCTATCAAATGAAAATTTTCGACCAAGACAGTGCAAATAGCAAACATGTAAAGCAAAGAGATATTTCTGATGCCATTGAGTTGATTTCTTCAGAAGAGCAGAGAGCCTTAACTCAGGTAATTTGTATTGCTTCTAGCGGGGACGAAAGACGCTAGTATACACAGTCTATCACTTGTAGAGCGATATTGGAGAGATGAATTGTGTGGAGGATATAGAACTGGGTTTACTTCACCACAGTAGTATCATGGTATAGATGACACAACTGCTCATCCTTGTGACTAGGCAGCCCAATTTACTTGTTTTTTTTTATACTTTTTTTTGAATCCCTGTATTTCCCATGGTTGAATCACTCCTCACCTTTCTCAATATGTCGTGCTGGGGTTGAAGTGCATCTGGCCATATTAATCTTAGATAAAAAGGGAAAAAAATTCAATGAAATGTTATTGAATGATTTCCTTGTATCAAACTGCTTTATGTGTAACAGCAGCAATTTGGTCAAAGAGTGGCGACTATCGGGCAAGAAAACTGCTGGATTCATTTTGATGACTTCATTGATTCATTTAAAGTCATGTCTAGGCAGTTTTTTGGAAAAAAAAGTACCAATAATTTTATAGTTTATGAAAATTCATATTTAATTAATTATACCATCCACGCTATATTCTATTATATATATTTAAAAATTACCATTTAATTGATTTTTTTAGTTTCTCAATTTAATGAGAATTGTTTTTTTTATTGGCATGTCCATTTTCCCTCACTTGTGAATAATTGTATTGTATTCTATTTTTTTTATTGTATTTATATTATTGTAAATTTTTTATTCATATCATATGTAATTGAGACACTTAATTATATGCATCGCGAGGAAACATGAAGCTCGCTTTACCTCTCTTTTTTTCCAAGAAAAAACGATATGACACATTTTTTTTTTTTTAATAATATGATATGACAAAGGCTATATTTCTGGAATTTTTTTTTATAATAAATATGTATGAGCTTTGCACTTCTTAATAATTAACTATCGTATCAGTTTATAAAATACAGTGAAAAATACATTAAAATATATAACTGAATAAGTAAATCTAATGAAACAATTGTTAGGGGAAGCCCATGTCAAATTCCTTACTCTGGGTTCCGTTTAACAGTGTTAACGTTCATGTAGCCATTTTTATATGCATTATGGGCCACCTTTTCTAGATGTTTGTTCGGCCATGGCCTGCGAAATTAATGCAAGAAAATCCACTCTAACGCTGAACATCTACCTTTTCTAGATGTTTGTTCTCTCTACTCGTTGATTTTTAAGCCTGTATTTGCAAATTTTTAATGCAAATTTCATATTAAAATTTTTTATATAGTTTAATTTTATATTAGGATTTGATTTGAGATGTTTTTTCATTTAATTTCATCATGTTTTTTTAAATTTCTTTTTTAATTTTTTTTTCTAATTTAATAGGCTGTTTTTGAACTAGTTAAATTTACCGAATCACTTTATGGTAAATTCAAAACGGTTTAATTTTAAATCTAGACTAGATAAAAAATTGGGTTGAAAGGTTTTTCTATTAATTTTATTACTTTTCTCAATTCTATTTTTTTTTTTTTATTAATCGGTTATGTTGTTTTTGAACCAAATATATCAACCAAGTCATATATAAGTAATTCTTATATATTTTAATTCTAAATTTAAACTAAATAAAAAATGAAATAAAAATATTTTAAGGTTCATTAGTTGTGTTTAGTTTAATAATAATACTAGATAATTCTTTATGACCTGAATGTTTTTTGTTCGTTTTAAAAAAAATGACCCGATAATGCAGGCCTATAAATTAATACATGGTGAATTTTTATTCTTTATTTTCTTTAAAATGAAATTTTTTTCCCTATTAAAATTAATTTGAAAAGATTCCATGAAAAACAGCCTTCAACTGTGGAAGCAAGACTAATTTTATATGACACGTGCATAGATACTGGCAGATGGCTGAGGTGACAGAAGATGGCCTTGCCGCCTCTGGCCCCACAGAAATTTCACATGCATTACGTTGAAGTCTGATTGGTGGAGAGATCCTTTGAAGTTTTGGTCAAATCCCAGCCCAATTGTATCTCATGTTATTTAACGGAGTTTAAAGCTCAGAAATCTAAATAATCTTAAACATAATTCAATGAATCAAAATCATAAAATTAAAAGTAGAAGTAATTTGATTTGACTTCCATTCTGGTTAGGAACCCAATGTAAATCATATTTTTTTAAATTTAAAATTTTTTATTTAAAATAATTTTTTTAATATATTTTCATATCATTTTGATATACTAATATCAAATATATTTTTAAATAAAATTCATTTTAAATTATTATTATTATCACAATAATAAATATACCTTTAAAAAAGTCTTGCAACCTAGCCTACCTTTTACTCCACAGCTAATATACATGGATTTCATGGTATTATATTGGTTTACTTAGGTTAAATTTTGGTTGAATGTAAAAAACAAAGTTTAAATATTAATAATATCTTTTTTTACCAATAAAAATAATTAACCTATGTAGGGATTGATTACCTTATCATTAAAATTAACTTAAAATATTTTAAAGTGTGTTTGACATTGTATTTTAGAAGTGCTTTTAAAAAAAATATTATTTTTTTTTATTTTAGATTAATATATTTTTTAATATTTTTAGATTATTTTAGTGAATTAATTTTAAAAAATATTTTTAAAAATAAAAATATATTATTTTAATGTATTTAAAAATAAAAAATATTTTAAAAAATAATTACTATACAATTTCCAAATACACTCTAAATCTTAATCTTGATAATGTATTTTTTTACTTTCTCTATTCCTTGACTCTAGGCTTCTTATTCAAAAAACACATCGGCTACCTTATCATTAAATTAGGTCAAATTGTACCCTTCTGCAACTTCCACTTCTACCGGCACTTCATCATTTTCTATGCTACTATTTTCTTTAAAACCTGACAGAAAAGATAAAAAAAAACAGTAAAAATTAAAGCCAATACAAGATTTTGAATAAACATTTCTTCATGAAGTGACGATTAAAGACAGAGGTACGTACATTGTTGTTTGTTGGGGTGACATTGAAAAAGAGTCAGTTGAAAACACCATGCATGCTAGGGTTCCTAAAAATAATACACTCGTTAACCTAAATTTAAAATCAAAGTTTAATTAATGCATGATCCTAACTTTATAAGAAACTTTTTCACGTGTTTTCGAACTTGTTTTACGATAGAACATATTACGCCAGGTATCACGCAGGTCTAGGTCTATACCTAAAAACTCAGAAATACATTAACTTAACTATTTTAAAATAAGTTTTGATTAAAACATGATGCAAATTTGAAGAAACTTGCCAACATAATTTTTATTCTTATTTGAATAATAAATATTTACACTCAAATACATACATTAAAAGAAAACAAAATAATTTTATGAAATGATACTACCATAATTTCAAAGCCAGTAAAAATAAAATAAAATATGCATGAATGAAAAGTTATTGATTTTCAAAAAATGAATTTTTTTCACTCATATGCATACGTAGAAAGATAACAAAATGATTTTATAAAGTGATAATAATGTTATTGCAAAGCCATTAAATATAAAATAAAATCAAAACAAAATAAAAAAATGCATGAGTGAAAAGTTGCTGATTTCTAAAAATAATTGTTTTCACACACACACACGAGTACTTAAAAACATGAAATCACAATTTTATAAAGTGATAATGATGTTATTAAGAAGATACTAAAAATAAAATAAAAATACATGAGTGAAAAGTTATTGATTTTTAAAAATATATTATTTTACACACACATGCATAGTAGAAAGATGAAACCATAGTTTTGTGAGGTGATAATAACATTATTTCAAAGTAAGTGAAAATAAAATAAAATAAACAATGCATGAGTGAAAAGTTATTGATTTCCAAAAAAGAATTTTTTCACTCATATGCATATGTAGAAAGATGACAAAATAATTTTATGAAGTGATATTAATGCTATTGCAAAGCTATTAAATAAAAATAAAATAAAAATTGCATGAGTCAAAAGTTGCGATTTCCAAAAACAATCTTTTTCACACACATGCATGCTTAAAAAGATGACAACACAGTTTTACAAAGTGATAATAATGTTATTAAGAAGATACTAAAAAATAAAATAAAATAAAAATACATGAGTATACATACAAAGATGAAAACATAGTTTTGTGAGGTCGTAATAGCACTATTACAAAGCCAATAAAAATAAAATAAAATAAAAAATACATGAGGGACTAGTGACCATGACCGTTGCTTCCCCATTTATCCTAAATTTTAAGACGTGTGCTCTTAAAGTGATGTATGACAATAGGATTTGTATCGAACATATACTAATCATATGGTTTGCATATCTCAAATGATTGACATATGTAATGGATATGGGTTTGTATTGAACATATGTTAATTATATGGTAAGCTTAGTCACTTGACGATTGAACTTACCATATGATTAGCATCTAAGTAGATTACTGTACCAAAACAATTGTAATAGCTATAGAATTCATCTAAATATGTTGTAAACATTATGCCTCAGTAATGTAAGTTTATAGTCTCTTTCAAGAATGTGGTTTTGATATCCATTTGTTAAATCTCATAGTCATGGTATATAACTATAGTAAGAAAAATCTTTATGGATTTTAACTTAGCTATTAGGGAGAAGGTTTCATCAAATTCAACTAGTTGTCTTTATATGTAATATTTGACAACTAGTTTAACTTTATTTACTTATTGTATATTGATATCCATATTAGTCTTTTTATTAAAGACCCACTCACATCTAATAAATTTCATCCCTTTATATGGATCAACTAAGATCTACACCTGGTTGGTGTATATGAAATTTATCTTAAATTACATGGCCTCAAGCCATTTCTCACCATCAATATTAGATATTATTTTTTTTGTAATTGGTAAGCTCATCAAGTATGAGAAACTCATTATTTTTATCTTCTATGAGAATTCCATATCTCATTGGTACATTCAAATTAAACAGTCCTTATTAAGAATTAAACATTCCTTAATATTGATGGTGAAATTAGATCTATACAGTCCTTATATTTCTTGAGTTTCAAATTAAACATTCAATGTTATAGCCTTGGACTTGGATTCCATTCAGATACTAGTTTGTAGATCTTAAACCTTTTTAAGTTTTATTTTCATCCCACTACTCCTTTTAAGAATAACTTATTTCTCTATAAAGGTGGCATGTTTTGAGACAAATATCTTTTACTTATTGGGATGGTATAAATAATATCCAATAGTTTTTTTTAGATATCTTATAAAATTAAATTTATTTGACTTAGCTCATATATTTTCAGATATAATATGCTTCACATAAATGTCACATCTTCTAATATTTAAGTATGATAAATTTGCTCTCATACTTCACATAAGTATCACATATGGAGTCTTATCAACATATTTCGTTAAAACCATATTAACTAGTAAGCAATAGTTTATAGGGCATAACTTTAAGAAGAAGGCGGATGATCTTTATAGCTCATCATGAACTATACTATATATCAAACAAGGTATGATTTTTATTTTTAGAAACTCCATTATGTTATGGTAACTTTATAGAGCTGGCCTAGTGGAGAAAAGTAGGGATTTGGTAGTGTGCTCTAGTCCAAGATCTTAGGTTTGACTCTTTCCAAGTGCAAACAATACCATGAGGCCATTATACTTATACAAAACCCATAAATTAATCATGGTGCACTTATCAACAGATTTCATTAGAACCCTATTAAAAACGTAAGCATTAGTTTATAGGGCATAACTCTAAGAAGAAGTTGAAGGATATTTATAGCTCATCATAAACCACATCATATCAAATAAGGTATGATTTCTCTATTTAGAAACTCCATTATATTGTGGTAACTCCATCATGGCCCAGTAGAGAAGAGTTGGGACTTGACAGTGTGCTCCTATCCAAGATCCTAGGTTTTACACTTGCCAGGTGTAAACAATACCACGGGTCCGTCAGACTTGGGCAAAGCCTATGAATTAATCATGATGCACTTATAGAAAAATCTTTATTGAGGGTTTGTGCTCCCCTAAGATTAATCGGGTCTCAACTCAAATACTTTGCCCTATTAAAAAACAGTTATGTTATGGTTTCTTAAGAGGTATCATTGTGAGATAATCCTATTATCTTTTATATTATTTTGAAATACATGGCTTAAGTATTCACCACCTTGATCTAATCAAATTATTTTGATACTCTTTCTAGTTTCTTTTTTAATTTCACTTTTAAATTGTTTGAACCTTTTAAACGATCAGACTTGTGTTTAATTAAATACACATAACCATATCTGGAATTATCATCAATAAATGTGATGAAATATGTATATCCTTATATGATATAAATCTTTATTGGTCCACATATATTTCTGATGTATCAGACTTAACAATTCTTTATACCTTTCACTATTTCTAGTAAAAGTTGTTTTGGTTATTTTATCCAATAAACAAGCTTCACAAGCTTCATATGATTCATAATCACTTTTTATTTATTTATATATAACTTAGTGATTCTTATTTTATTAATATGACTAGTCTACAATTCTATACATATGATGGATATTGATTATTATATATATTTTTTGTTTATATTGAACATGAGCATTTCAAGATCAAGTATATACAAATCATTTATATAAATACTAGATCCATAATAAATATCATCATTATGAAATGAAAAAAAGATGTATGATCTAGTCATTTTGTTAGCATCAAGTAGACCACGTAAGGATATATTACTTCTCATGATGATCTATCAACTTATTTATGTATAGGTAGTAAGTTATTGGTTTCATGCATACATATTTATAATCAAATCCAGATAAGATCTTTAATTAATATTTGATCTTCTACTATTTTCTTACATATTAATAGGCGTCCCTAATATTCAGGAAATCTTGTTTAGATCTTCTAGTGAGTTAGGATCATATTTAATTTATATGACCTTAAGTAACTCAATAAATCATAATAAATTAAATTAGATAGATAACATAACTTATCAATTACATCTCTATATGACTTATAGATAAGTTAGATGACAACTCTTTGTCCAAACATATTATATATGTTTTTCCTTACTGCTGTCTCTAATCTTATATGATTATAAGTGAATTATCTAAATCATATAAGTTTAGTTAAGTAGGACTCAATTTTATTGTATTAAACATATTTGATTAATGGTAACCTTAATAGCTCAAAAGGTTATAATGCATATAAAATCGAAAGGCAACAAATCATGTATCAACACGTACTTAATATATTAACGAGGAATTTGTTATATAAATTAAGTCTCATTACATGACATAATTGATATATTAGATATAACAATTATATATAAACATACACCTCTAGCATGTTAATTTAATTGGATGATTATGAACATATCTAAACTACTTTTCTCAAGCCATTGAAAGGAATTAAATGGCCAAAACCTAGGTAGATGCTACAAATCTTCATAAATCTTTGTGAGCACCATAATTGTATCCTTATATGTTCTTTTTTTTTTGGACTTGGATTATAAAATATTTTTTCCTATCTAAATTCTTACATTTCTAAATCACATTACATTTATATAATTGAATGATAAACCCTGAGTTATATTTGAGGGGAGTTAGATGAGAAAAAGAGTTTTACAGCCTAAAAGAAAAATACAGAAAATGCATGACACATGTGCCCTATTTAACATTATAGCCATTTAACCATAAAAAAACAATAATTACATTGGCATTTTAATGTCAATAATCATCCATCATGCATAGAAAAAAATTAATATACATAATAAAATATATTACATGCTTCAATTTCAATTATTGGCTTTATATGCTATTTTTAAAATATTATTTCTAAAAATTAGAAATATTAAGTCTAACTCAATTTGATAATTCTCCAAACTTTATAAATTTTACTTAATGATAATCATTTACATATTAGTTCCAGATATCCCTTATACCTCACCTTATGAGAACATCTACTTCATTTCATAAAGGCAAGAACATAATATGTACTTGTATCTATAACTAATGTCTAGTATTAATATAGCATCGACCATGGATATTTAGGAATAATGCTTTGATACAATATAAATATCATAATTATAACAACTTTATAATTTCTTTTATAAATTATTTTTATCCCAAGAACTTTATATTTACTCTAGACTCATTAATCAAATATAAATAAATATTCAAAATAAAAAAGCCTTTATTAGTAATAAATTCGTTTTACATGAATAAAGTCAATGTCAAGTGTAATCAACCAATTGCTTACAAGACATATACAATAACATTTTCATGGTATCAAAGCAATATCTAATGCCTTGAGTTTATTTTTTTTCTTTCAAGATTTTGTTTTTTTGGCTAATTACATTAGTCATGGAGTGTTAGGTGCTACCACCCTTACTTAGTATCTTTAGTTTTGACACCTTCTCGATCATTAGATTCCTTATCTTCTAACAAACACTTTGGTCAAGTTTTACCTTCATCAAAGCTTCTATGCACCCTTATGCTACATCAAAAGTTTCTACAACAACATGTATGATTTGTGTGTCTTAGGTATCCTGCCTAAGGTAACTTGCTTCTTGCTTCTTTTTATTTTTTATTTTTTATTTTTTATGATAAAGGTAGCTATTGTGTCTACATGCTAAATGTTTGCTTAAATTGGAATATGTAGTTGTTATTAAAAGTAAAAGACTATTATAAACTAAGACAATGATTTTGGGATCTAGATTTGGTAACAAGCCCCAATCTTCACTTTTAAAATACAAGTATTAGATCTAAGAGGATAGTGAATAGTTACTTAGGATTTGGTCTATTATATTTGATTATATCCAAAATAAACTCGAATGTTGCCACTTATTTTTAATGGGCTTATATAGGATTATGTTAATCCAACCCATATTTACTCATTTTAATAGGGAAGAATGTATCTCGAGACCTAAAAAATTCACAAGCACTTCACCTATTGAAGAAGTTAAAAAAAGTCAAATAATACTTATAATATATTATTAAAAAAATATTTACACAATAATGATAACTTCACCTTTAGAATTTGAAATTAATGTCATGTCAACCATCTTTAATATGTTTTAACTTTTAATGGACATGACCTTTTTAAGTATCATACATCCATGGGTTAATTATTTGATAAAAATAAAAAAATATACTTTTTATTATCTTATAAAAAAAATAACAAAGTCTCTAGTTCCAAATAACAGGGCCGCTTAAAAATTATACCAATCACAAGTTGATTTTTTGGTATGAAGTAAAAAAAATATTTTTTTATATGAAAATAACAAGATCTCAATTTTTAAAGGACAAGACCTGTTTAAGGATCTCGTTGTCCCCATGTTATTTCTTTCATAAAAAATAAAAATAAAATTATTTTTATGGGATAAATTATTGTCAGTCTCACAAGGTTTTCTCTTTATTACACTTTGTCTTTGTATGACACTGTAATTTGTGTGTAATCGCGAGTAAACCTTGGGAGTCTAGTTATTCTTCTTCTTCTTCTTCTTCTTCTTTTTTTTTTTTTTAATATGAACATAAAAAATCTCAAGTTTTATAGGATAAGACCTGTTTAAAGATAAAGTTGATTCTTTGGTAAAATAGAAAAGCAAACTTTTTTTTTTTTTTTTATGAAAATAATCATACTATTTATTTTAAGTATAGATTCCATAATAACAAAACATACAGATTTATACATAACATTTTGCAACTTATCCTCCTAATTGTATCATCATGCATGGTGCATTTATTCTAACTTTATCAAAGCTCAAAAAATAAATCTCCAATAGCTTTATATCCCTGAATTACTGAAATTCAACGTACAAATCCAAACTCCATCACTTTAAATATTTCATTACAATTCATATAAAAATTCATAATACATCAAAATTTAATCTAAAAAAAAAACAATAAAATACAAAAATAATCTTCAAGAGCTATGAAAGTCGGATGAGGTATAGGAGAGATGTGGGCCCACACGCGACCATGACGGGTGGCACATGCATCATGCGCCAATGAGGATTGGGGTAGGGTGACCCACCGGATCAGGTGTGCCTTCTTCTCCTATTCCTTCATGTACTAGCGGTGAAGGCCACTGAGACTTAAGGAGAAGGATCAGTGTAGGAGAAGTGTCGGTTTGTTTTCTATGCCGGAGTGAGAAGGGAAGTGCTGTTGCGAGGGGGAGAGAGGTTAGTATCCGGCAGTGATAAGTTGTTGATCTGACCGTGTGGTCTATTGTTGACGTGTGACTGATAAGTGGAACTGGTGAGGCTGGTTGTTCCTTTTCGTATGGAGGGGCTGATTTGGCCGGAAATAGATGTGAAAGAGGAGGTGTAGGCGGCGGGTTTGATTAGCGGCTAATGGGAAGATGACCGCTTCATCCTCTACTTGAACATTCACTGTCTTGATCTACTAAAATATACAAGAAAGGAAGTTCGAATTGATTTTGGAAAGGGAGCCATATGCTAGTTGCACCCAGAAGGCATCAGTTAAAGGATCTCTCTAATGGCATCCTGCAGTTTACCTTTCTTGTTTCTGGCTGTTCTGAATTTCCTTCGGATCTCCCTTTGTATTTCTTCGCCTTGTCAGGCTTTCATAGCCTCTTGGTGTCATTAATCGAGGTCTTTAGCTTGTAAGAAAAACGATGGAGATAGTAAATGAAAAGGAAAAAAAAAGAAAAAAAAAGGGAGCCATAATGCTGAGCACTCGGCATAATCAATATATACGACCTTGAAATTAATCGAAAAAGTATTCACCTATCTGTTAGAGTATATTAAAGCATTGCTTAAGATCGTGACACTTGTCACGATCTCAATATAATAGATAGTTAGTTATATACCAATAGTTTGTTAAGTCTGTTATCAACATATATATAAACACTCAACTATCATGTTGTATTCGGTATTATGAAATAAGAACTCTTATGAACAATATACTCCTCTGCTCTTCTCTCTTCTCTCTGTTATTCTTTCTTTCTTCCTTTCTACAGAATTATATTAATCAATTGATACAGATTAACATGGTATCAGAGCTAGTTATTGCTCACGCATGAAAATTTCTTGATCCTTTTGTTGCTTCCGCATTTTTCTGTTATTTTCTCTGCACTCACAGAGTGTTCTTCATATTTGGAGTACATATTGTTCTTGTACAACTCACAGAGTGTTTCAGTCATATTGCTCTGCTGTGATCTTCATCTTTCTTTCTACAACTTGCACAGCAAGTGTTTGATATATTGTCTCATTCACGGATTAAACTTGAAATCCTAATGGTGACTGCTTCGCAACTCCAGTTGCTCCAATCTCCAATTACAGCTCTCATTACCTCCATTCCTACATCAGTCAATGTCAAACTGGATGAATCAAATTACCTTAATTGGAACTTCCAGATGCAACTTTTACTTGAAAGTAATGGAATTATGGGGTATGTTGATGGTTTGCTCCCCTGTCCACCTCAACATTGTTCAATCTCGGCTGAATCTGGTATCACCTCTTCTTCCTCTCAAACTGATGAATATATAGTATGGAAAATGCATGATAGAGCAATTATGCAATTGATTACTGCAACCTTATCACCGATTGCTATGTCCTGTGCAATTGGTAGCACTAGCTCTAAAGAATTGTGGATTAGATTAAAGGAACAATTTTCCACTGTATCTAGGACTAGTATTTTTCAGATGAAATCCAATTTGCAAACCATTAAAAAAGGTTCAGATTCAGTTGCACAATATCTTCATCGGATTAAAGAGGCTAGGGACTACTTGTCTGCTGCTGGGGTATATTTTGCAGATGAAGACATTGTGATTCTTGCCTTGAATGGCTTACCTGCTGAGTATAATACCTTTAGATGTGTTATAAGGGGAAGGGAAAGTGTGATCTCGTTGAAAGACTTTCGCTCACAATTGCTTGCAGAGGAAATAATCATTGACACTTCAGTTAATTCACCGTTTCTGTCAGCTATGGTTGCTAGTACCGGTGATACATACACACAAGGGAGTTTTCTCTCCAAATCATGGGCAATCTACAGGTGCACACTAGACAGTTTCAGTCATATAATGGAAACAGGAACAGGAGTAAAGGTCGATTTCCTCAGGGCTCTCGATTCTTTGGTCCTAAACCAGGTTTTTCCTCCATGGCACCTGTGCTTCCCAACTCAAATTCTGGAGTTCTTGGTCAATCCCCTGCTCAGCCATTTCGACATCCTTCTGCACTCATGGTTCCAATTTGTCAGTTATGCAACTCTGAGGGACATACTGCTCCTTTCTGTAGGGCTTCTCCTCCTAAGAGAACCAGATGCAATATTTGTGGTAGAAGCAATCATACCTCCTGGTATTGCTTCTACAATGATAAGGGTCCAAACTACATGGCTTCATATTCCCCACAGTCATCTTTTTCTATGCAACCCAACCTCTGCAGTATACTCCATATCAGGCTTCCCCTTCACAGAGCAGGGAAGTCCAACAATCCCCAATGCAAGCTATGCAGCAATATACTCCATATCAGGCTTCATCTTCACAGAACAGGGAAGTCCAGCAATCTCCAATGCAAGCTATGCACACAGTGATTCACTCTGCCTCTCCATCATCCTGTTCTTCAGGATCTTCTCAGGTGTGGCTCACCGATTCTGGTGCCACGAATCATATGACGGCTGATTTGGCTAATCTATCATTGGCCTCCCCATATCCATCCACTGAAACAATTCATACTGCTAATGGTGAAGGTTTGACCGTATCCCACATTGGTCATTCTACTCTTCATTCATCAATTTCTCCAATCAAATTGCATTCTGTACTTTGTGTTCCTCAAATTACTCAGAATCTGTTATCAGTACATCGTCTTTGTCTTGATAATAACTGTCGGCTCATCTTTGATGCTCTTTGTTTTTGGATTCAGGACAAAGCCACAGGGAGGATCCTGTACAAAGGGTTATGCAGTAATGGATTGTATCCTATCCACTCTTCCTCACCTTCAACCTCACAACAACCCTATCAAGCTACGGCTTATCTTGGTCAACTTGTTCAGTCCATCTTGTGGCATCATAGGTTAGGTCATCCTACAAATCATATTGTTTCCTTGATGTTAAATAAAGCTCACATGCCTGTTTCTAAAATACCTACACCCCTCATGTGTCATCCATGTCTTGAAGGGAAGTTTAGTAAACTACCTTTTCCACAGCATGTCAATAAGTCTATAACTCCATTTGACACTATTCATACTGATTTGTGGGGTCCTGCACCATCTATATCGGTTGATGGTTATAGATATTACACTATCTTTGTTGATGAATGTACCAGATATTGTTGGATTTTCCCTTTAGTCAATAAATCTGATTTGTTTTCTACCTTTGTTGTTTTTTATTCCTTTGTTTCTACTCAATTTGCATCTACCATTAAGACTCTTCAAACTGATGGGGGGGTGAGTATACCAGCAATCGATTGAAACTTTTTCTTCTTGACAAGGGCATTTCACATCGCCTCTCTTGTCCCTATACTCCTGAACAAAATGGGGTCGCCGAGAGGAAACATAGACACATCATTGAAACCACTATCACCTTATTACAATCCGCTCAATTGCCATCCAAATTCTGGTCTTATGCCTGTCAAACAGCCACTTATCTCATCAATCGTATGCCTACTGTTGTTCTTCATAATAGTTCCCCATTTGAGATGTTATTTGGATCCTCCCCCACTATTACTCATCTTCGAATTTTTGGATGTGCTTGTTTTCCTCTTCTCAAGCCTTATACTAGCACCAAATTACAGGCCAAAACTGCAAAATGTGTATTTCTTGGATATGCCACAAAATATAAAGGCTATTTGTGTTATCATATACCAACATTGAGAATGTTTGTGTCTAGGCATGTTATCTTTGATGAGAACCAATTTCCATACTCAGATTTAGTGTCTACCCCTTCAAATACAATCCAATCCAGTCTGTTGTCTTCTTGTCCTGTGACTGTTGTCAATACAACAAACTCCATTATCTCCACTAGTCCAGCGCCATCACCTCGCCCTTTTACCACTCATACACCTGCTTCCACACCTGCTCCATCTGCAGATTCTGTTAGTTCTCAATCCGTTACTGCCCCATTGTCCACCACTCCCCTGCTCCCTGTGGCACCTGAGGTCAATTTACATTCTGATTTTTCTTCTCATGGCTTTATTCCTGATAACCTACAAGTGGTGTTGTCCATTCCTCCACTTAATCTTCACCCAATGCAGACTCGAAGCAAGAATGGAATTATCAAAAAGAAGGCTCTCTTAGCCACTATACAGGTTTCTGCAGCCACTGATCTGCATTTGGTTGAACCAGCCACTTACAAGGCTGCCCTTAAAATTCCTGTGTGGCTCCAAGCCATGAAAGATGAAGTTCATGCATTACATACTCAAGGCACTTGGAGTTTAGTTTCCTTGCCAGCACACAGGAACCTCGTTGGCTGTAAGTGGATTTTTAAGGTCAAGAAACATTCTGATGGTTCTATTGCCAGGCACAAAGCAAGGTTAGTTGCTAAGGGTTTCAGTCAAGAACCTGGATTGGACTATGGGGAGACATTTAGTCCTGTCGTGAAACCTACCACAGTCCGGTTAGTTTTGGCTCTTGCTGCACATTTCAATTGGTCTCTACGCCAGTTAGATGTCAAAAATGCATTTTTGCATGGCATTCTCCAAGAGGAAGTCTACATGTCTCAACCTCCTGGTTTTGAAGATCTCAATCATCCTCATCTAGTCTGTAAACTGCATAAATCTCTGTATGGCCTCAAACAGGCTCCTCGAGCTTGGAATGACAGGTTTACTCAGTTCCTTCTTTCTTTGGGTTTTGCAACCACGTACTCTGATTCTTCATTATTTGTCAAACATGCTGATCATGCAATTGTGGTGCTGCTTCTCTATGTGGATGATATCATTATCACAGGGAGTGTGTCTGCTGTGATTCAGCAAGTCATTAGTGCTCTTACTTCTGAATTTGATCTCACAGATTTAGGCTCCTTACATTATTTCTTGGGCATTCAAATTACTGGAACTGCTGCTGGTTTCTTTATGTCACAATCCAAATATGTTGAGGACTTATTAGTTAAATCTGAAATGAGTGAGGCTAAACCGTGTGATACTCCTTGTCTACCTTATCATCGACTCCTGAAAGACGATGGGGAGCCTTATCCAAATCCTCAACTATACAGAAGTCTTGTAGGAGCTCTACAATACCTCACTTTCACTAGGCCGGATATTGCTTTCTCGGTACATCAGGTCTGCCAGTTTATGCAGAACCCTATGATGTCTCATTTTACTGCTGTTAAAAGAATCTTACGATACCTCAAAGGCACTCTGAAGTTTGGTCTCTCATATACTCGTGGCGATTTACAATTAAAGGCATTTAGTGATGCTGATTGGGCGGGGGATCCTAATGACAGGAGATCCACTACTGGTTTGGTGGTCTTCTTAGGTAACAATCCAATTTCGTGGTCCTCTAAGAAGCAACAAACTGTTTCTCGATCTTCCACCGAAGCTGAGTATCGTGCCTTATCCTTCACCTCTGCTGAGTTGGATTGGATTAAACAATTACTAGCATTTCTGCACATTTCTTTGCCTGGTGTGCCTGTTCTATTTTGTGATAACCTGTCAGCTATTGCTTTGTCTTTCAATCCTGTTCAGCATCAAAAGACTAAGCATATCGAAGTTGATGTTCATTTTGTTCGCGAAAGGGTATCGCGTCAACAACTCTCAGTGCAGTTTGTGTCCTCCCAAGAGCAGTTTGCTGATATACTTACCAAGGGGCTGAGTGCTCCTCTGTTTCACACTCATTGTTGCAATCTCACGCTTGGTTCCTCACCGCGTGATCTTGCGGGGGGATGTTAGAGTATATTAAAGCATTGCTTAAGATCGTGACACTTGTCACGATCTCAATATAATAGATAGTTAGTTATATACCAATAGTTTGTTAAGTCTGTTATCAACAGATATATAAACACTCAACTATCATGTTGTATTCGGTATTATGAAATAAGAACTCTTATGAACAATATACTCCTCTGCTCTTCTCTCTTCTCTCTGTTATTCTTTCTTTCTTCCTTTCTACAGAATTATATTAATCAATTGATACAGATTAACACTTTAAATATTTCATTACAATTCATATAAAAATTCATAATACATCAAAATTTAATCTAAAAAAAAAAACAATAAAATACAAAAATAATCTTCAAGAGCTATGAAAGTCGGATGAGGTATAGGAGAGATGTGGGCCCACACGCGACCATGACGGGTGGCACATGCATCATGCGCCAATGAGGATTGGGGTAGGGTGACCCACCGGATCAGGTGTGCCTTCTTCTCCTATTCCTTCATGTACTAGCGGTGAAGGCCACTGAGACTTAAGGAGAAGGATCAGTGTAGGAGAAGTGTCGGTTTGTTTTCTATGCCGGAGTGAGAAGGGAAGTGCTGTTGCGAGGGGGAGAGAGGTTAGTATCCGGCAGTGATAAGTTGTTGATCTGACCGTGTGGTCTATTGTTGACGTGTGACTGATAAGTGGAACTGGTGAGGCTGGTTGTTCCTTTTCGTATGGAGGGGCTGATTTGGCCGGAAATAGATGTGAAAGAGGAGGTGTAGGCGGCGGGTTTGAATTAGCGGCTAATGGGAAGATGAC
Organism: Populus alba; assembly: GCF_005239225.2. Lineage (NCBI taxonomy): Eukaryota > Viridiplantae > Streptophyta > Magnoliopsida > Malpighiales > Salicaceae > Populus > Populus alba. The sequence continues at coordinate 11,464,514 of NC_133300.1, read as the reverse complement.
CGCTTCATCCTCTACTTGAACATTCACTGTCTTGATCTACTAAAATATACAAGAAAGGAAGTTCGAATTGATTTTGGAAAGGGAGCCATATGCTAGTTGCACCCAGAAGGCATCAGTTAAAGGATCTCTCTAATGGCATCCTGCAGTTTACCTTTCTTGTTTCTGGCTGTTCTGAATTTCCTTCGGATCTCCCTTTGTATTTCTTCGCCTTGTCAGGCTTTCATAGCCTCTTGGTGTCATTAATCGAGGTCTTTAGCTTGTAAGAAAAACGATGGAGATAGTAAATGAAAAGGAAAAAAAAAGAAAAAAAAAGGGAGCCATAATGCTGAGCACTCGGCATAATCAATATATACGACCTTGAAATTAATCGAAAAAGTATTCACCTATCAAACCAAACTTAATGATACTCGACAGGCATCCTACAAATCAGCAAAACTGAAAAAGATTAGAATCAGCTTTAGGGTTCTTACCTTGCCAAATCAGATCCTAATATATAATTCGCTTACAGAACCACAAACCATGAAAAAAGAAACACGGGTTCCATCAGGGTATGTAGGGACAGGATCTTGCAGGCTTATAGTGAAGAAATGATTAAGGAGATCATGTCATGAGAGTGAGAATGGCCAGTACCTGGGACTTTCTTCAACTTCGAGGGCTGATGCTGGAGTTATTCAAAAAAAAAAAAAAAAAGGATCTGGGAGACAGAATATTTTCAAATTTATTTAAAACTCACCTCTTACAAAAAAGCACAATCTCATATGATCAACTAAATTAATGGCACGGCACAGGAATAACATCATGAGTACTGAGTATTGAATGATGAGGGCACGTACCATCATAATTGAAGAACGAAAGAGAAGTTGGTATGTTGACCAGACAATTCCAGCACTGGATGCAGACCGGTAAAGGTTAGAGGGGAGTTCCGTCGCGGAAGATGGTACCTATTGCTGCTATACACATTAATTTGCAGCACTAGGTGCCATCTTTCCGGCGACAGAACTCCCCTCCCCAAAAACTTCTCTTTCATTTGCACTCAGTTGGTATGTTGACCAGACAATTCCAGCACTGGATGCAGACCGGTAAAGGTTAGAGGGGAGTTCCGTCGCGGAAGATGGTACCTATTGCTGCTATACACATTAATTTGCAGCCCTAGGTTCCATCTTTCCTGCGACAGAACTCCCCTCCCCAAAACCTTCTCTTTCATTTGCACTCAGTATTGTTCTGCACTAAACTATATCACTCTGTGATGCCACATCTTTGCCAAGGCTCCTACATGTATATATAGGAGATTTACAAGACGAAGATGTATAATTGTCCGAGAGATCAGAGATGATGACTGTCTTTCTGAGTAACAGGGAAACATGATAGGGTCTTTGGTGGGTCCTCAATCTTCTGTTAGTTTTGTTGACCTGGAGAGGGAACTTGCCGCTTCTTTTCCAAAACACATAAGAAAAATCATACTAATATAAATTATATATTATTACATTACCAAGTTTTTGGTTTTATGATTTTTTAATATAATATTAGAGTATTGATGACTAATTACAAGAAATTTACGAGACATTTTCTAAACGTTATTATTGTGACAGAGATATTCGATCTCCTGTAGCCTGAAATATAATTGACTATGAACAGGACTAAAGCTAACTTTTTGCATGCTTATGCCGGAAGAGAACCAATACAAACCATCACTTATTCACATGGAAGATGCATGATAGGCTTGTTTTTACCGTCCCGGCCCTCTTCGTGTGTGTGTGTGTGTGTGTGTGTGTGTGTATATATATATATAAAGAAAAAAGGAAGTAGAGGATGAACATGCTCCTGCTCTTTTTCTGCGTGGTAGAATTGCATATTGTTTGGTTGAAACCCATAAGATACCTTCTCGATGTATTTTCCAAGAAATATTATTATGTTTACATCTGAAAGTTTCAAAATGATTTTTTGAGAGCTGTATGTTAGCTGTGTTGTTTCATATATGCTCTTTATCTTTTGTGCTAGTGGGGTTGGCTGAAATTATAGCATAAATTTCTCATTGGTGCAATTTGATCAGTGCAATTATTACGATGGAAAAGAAGAGAAAATCATCTGATTAATAATATATTCCATGAGAAAGAGAGGTTAACTGTAACTTGGGTAGGCAAACATTCAGATTCTAGAGCTTATATGATATTGAGTACCAGCACCGTTGTAGGAAAAATCATCAGGAACACTGTTAGGGTTTCTTTTTTTTTTTTTTTTTTTTTGGGGGGTGGGGGGTAAGAAAGGAGCACTTTTGATTAACGAACGAGCATATTTATTAAATCCTTGTTGAATATTAGAGAATTAGTCCCTAAATTTTCAAATCCATTCTATATAGTAAGACCAACGTAGGTTTTCTTGAATGCACAAACGTGGATATTTCGTCCATTTTAGCTCATCTTGTCACGTATGTTGATAAAAAAAACGAAAAAATCAAAATATTGATAGTAACTAATATGAGAAATTAAAGTTTTTCAACTTGCAATTTCTTAATACAAGTTTATAGTTATTTTTCAAACAAGTCCTTTTTCTTAATAAAATTACAAAATTAAATGATATATACAATATTATTTTAATTTTTAAAAAACGAGGAATAATTAAAAAATCTAAAATTTGATATCCATGGAGAAATAAAATATACTATATGGGTCTTAAAAAACTCTTATTACCTTTTAATTTTAGTTTATGGATAAAAACTTGCTAAGTCTAACGTCAGTCAACAAGAAAGTTAAGAAATTGGTATCGAAGTTGAGAGAAATAAAACGCTATAAAAGTCATATAAAAACAAAACAGTAATCTACATGAAATTTCCACGCAATTGCTCTCTTCCTTGAACACATGAACATTCCGAAAACAAAGATATTCAAGGAAGTTACGAAGGAGGAAGAACATGTAGTCTCCAGTCAAGATCAAATGGAATATATACAAGGAGAAAAGTCTTTAGTTCTAGGCAGCATGCTGAGAAACCCACTAAACACAGTTAAAAACTGGAATAAAGAGACCCAACTTTCCTGTTTGATTTCACACATGGAAGCTTGCTCGAAGTTTATATGGCTGCTTTCAAATTAATATTCCAACGTTTCGTGACTTTGGCATCTCTTTATCAAATATCAGTCAATTTAAGTAAATTTCCAGCCAAGAGAGGTTGCCTTTACAAACGTTTTCATCATTAATTAAAAAATGAAAGATATTTAATTAATCTGCTGCTATATATCTCAGGTATATTCTATCTATAATTAATGATGAGTAATGCTAAAATAAAAAAAAAATATTCAAAATACAATAGATCTTTAGATTAATTTGTCATTCAAGGATCGATTCATGTGTATATTCTTAAGGTTTTTACTTTAATATTTAGCATTTATTTATAATGATAATAGAACGCATGGTATGTTTGTTTAAGAATGTGGTAGCAATTATTTTTAAATATTTTTTTATTTTAAAATATATTAAAATAATATTTTTTTAAATAACAAAAATATCAAGGAGTTGATGTTAGCAGAACATTAGACTTTTGCTCAATCTAAGATAAGAGACCGAAGGCAAAGTCATCAGCATGAAACATTTTCTTAACTCTTTGATACAAGTCTGTCTGAGAAATTATTGGCTAGTAAACTGTAAAGGAATCATAGTTAGGTGTTTAAAGAGGTTTTTTTTTTTTTTTTTTTCCTAGTATTTAAAGTTTAGGGTTACTATCAAGGAGAATTTATTAAAGTTTCCTAAATGTATCACATCAACGTGGAAGGTTTGTCTTTGATATTTTTTAGAAAGAGAGTTTAGTCATTATTAACACTATTGAATAAAAAGAATTATTTGCAAAAATGGTCGCACATTGCTACAAAAATCACTTTCATGATTTGTCTACAATTTCAAAAAAAATTATGATAAAATTAAATTGAAGTAAAAATTATTGGTGGAACGTTTTTTCATTTAATATCTAAAGTGTTCCTAAACCCAATAAATAAATAAATAACCATTCAATTATTGTTGGGACATTTTTTCAAAGAATAGTCATTACTCCCACTTCCAATAATTATAACATGCCCTACTAACAATTAATTTAAAAATAAAACACCATTTTATTCTTAAAACACCCCAAAAATTACTTAAACATGAGGTTCTCATGATGCCAAAAGAATAATGAATGACTTGAAGAAAATAACAAAAATGAGCTATGTAGAGTTTGGATCAAGAATCAAAACACGGGGGCTAGCTTTATAAGTGTGGAATTATTATTAGTATCTAATTTAGTGTGTGTGATATTAATGTTTGTATTTGTTATGTAGTTCATGTCAAACAAATGAAATAAAAACATAGGGCAACTTTGATTGACAACTACCAAAAGCAATCATTAGGCATCAACATTCAAACAATCTTAGTAAAAGCATTAACATTCAAACATATTTAGCAAAATCATTCATAGCAGCAGCAACACTAATCCACAAATTCAAAGTGCTTCTCCTAACATAATTTAATAATCAAACATTGAAAATCACTATTCTTTCCAAACGTAGTCTTTGCATTTTTTTTTTAAAATTATTGATCAAGATCGCAAAGCGTAATTTTCTAAAACTTAATAGACAACTGTAATTTGGTAGTAGAGGCAAGGTCTTTTTTTTTTTTTTGTAGTAAAATTGGAAAGTACTATTTTCTTTTTAAAAGAATGTGTTATCCATTTGTTATTATTTTAATTTGATCATGAAATAAAATTTAATTTATTCATATATTTAATTAAAACTTTTTTAAGTTGATACTATGTTATAATCTTGTATTGTTATTCAGAGTACCATCTTTAATAATCTATTGCAGATATTACTTAAAGATGTAAACATAATAGAATATCTTTAATTATTTTAAAATATTGAAAGAAAATGGTCATACCATAAACTTTAAAAATAAGAGATGGAGAGAAAAATATTTAATAAATAAATAAATTACAGTTTATATATTATAATAAATTCAGAAAATAATTCTTCATGAGAAGCTGTGAAACTAAAAACAACAAATAATAGTAATATAATAAATATAGTTATAAAAGCATTCAATTTAATTTTAAGGGCATGTTCTAAGTTAAAAAAAAATACATTATATTTATTTTTGTATTTTGTTTTCAAATACATAAGTAATTTTTTTGAAAAACAAATTGCTGAAAATTTGACAAATTAATAAATAATAAATAAAAATTCTTTTTAATAAAAAGGTGTCCTAGCTCGCACGTTAGCTCTATTTTTCTTATGTTTAAGCACTACTAGGATCTTTTTCAAAACATTGTCCGAAGAGAATTTCAAAAAATAAAAACAAAACGAAGAAGCAAGTTGGCAATTTGTTATCGTGCATGCGAGGTGACGTGATCAAAATCGAATAATCTTTTTCACCAACTTCCTAACGATCGAAAAATTGTGAGTTGCCGATTATTTTTCTTAAAAGCAGATTTTTTATAAAAAAAATATCTTCTGATAATTATAAAACCTATCATAACACAATTCTTTATCCCCTTCAAAAGCAAATAAATTCCATCGACACATTTACATATAAAATTTAATAGATTTTCAAAAAAAAAACAATAGCTATTGAAAATTATCAAAAATAAAAAAATAAAAATAAAATTAGCAATTAAATTGGAAAAACAATGAATTTTAAAAAGAAAGGACTAGGATAGAAAAGGTACAAAAGGGTCAAGAATAAAGTTTTAGAGAAAATTACAAGCATGATTGAAGAACAATGAGAAGAAAGAGGTTGAAATTAGCTTAAATTTGAAGAATTAAAAGACCAAGGATCAAAATAAAAGAAATATGTAGTCTTATTAAATTAATCATGGGCTTAATTGAAGATAAAAATTCAATTTTAGAGTCAATTTGATAAACAAAGACATAAATTGATGAACCAAGAACTATATTACAAAATGCAACAAATTATAAAGGCTTAATTAAGTTAGACCAAAGATGAAATTAAAAGAAATTCAGAGCTTAAAACCCAATTTGAGTAAAAATGGAGGGTTTGAAATACAAGGACCATAACTAAAAAGAAGTAGAAATTTCAGGACTATTGTACACTTTAACCCTATGAAAAGACATTGTTTTCAATCAAAATCTAAAACTCTAATTTGAATGTAATATCAAAAAATGATGTCGAGTTATTTAAAAAGACATATCCATTTAAAATATTGTCATTTTATCATCAATTGATGGGAAATAAATAAATAAATAATAATAAATAAATAAGAGCATTGTTTTGAAGGCCATGAACAAGACCTTATCTTTTTCACAATTTGATCATACACTAAAACGGTTATTTTTCCTTTTGCGTTGTACCAATTTTGGCACCATTTTCACCATTGTTTTCCTACATGTTAGGAGGGACAAACATCACACATAACCCTCTCCTCTATAACTTTAAGCCAAAACATAGCATTTTTTAGCCCTAAAATTATTGTAAAACCAGGTCAAAACCCTTTGTCTAGCTATTTCTTTTCTAGCCTTATTCTAATATAACTTATATGGATAAGGCCAAAAGATGAGGATCATTTAGGGAGGGTTCTAGGGTTAAGGCCCTAGAATGTTCCTATGCCCTTATAAATCTCTATCTTAGAAAGAGGGGAAAACAATAAAAAAAAGAGAGGAATGCAGGTAGATAAAAAAGAAAAGGAGAGCTAAAACACATAATACACATACAAAACTAAGAGACACAAAAAAGATAAAGGTTAGAGTTAAGAGAAAGTGGGAAATAGCTATGAGTTTTGTGAGAATAAAACTTGTAAGGTAATAATGAACTTTGTGCTCAATGATAACAGTAGTGGTGTCTCTTCCAGTTCGTATTTGAGTTTAAAGCATACAAGCAACAACAACACTCTCAAAGAGCAGCAAAAGCAACTTATAATGATATTAACAACTTTAGGTAGTAGCAACAGTCTTGATTTATATAGAAACAACAAAACCAAGTTCTACAATAGAAAGCACCTTTTGCCAACTTTCTTATGGGTTTGTTTGTAGGGCTAAGAAGTCTTGGTCTACTTAATGAAATTTACATTAAGGATAGAAACTTTATAGATTTCTTTAGTAAAGTAATTTGTAGCATTAGTGTCTTTATTTTTATTAATTGTAATAATAAAGGACAACTAGTTTATTGTGTTTAAAAAAAAAAAAAAAATTCAACCTTGTCACAGGTCTTGAAAAGAGAGTTACAAAAGAGAGTTTTGCTAGTATTGCCTTTAGGGAGAAACTTTTTTTTTTTTTTCGCCTTTTGTAGTTACAATATGGTGAAATTAATATAATTCCTTTTTGGGTTAGTTACACCTGACCTTGCTTTTTCTATTATGATTTGAATAGATCATTCAATTATCGATATGATTGATCGGTTCCTTTATGATGTATATATATATTTTTTTTACAATTATGGCTTTCCTCTAAAATGCTTTTTGTAGTAATTTGTTGATTCAATATATGTGTAACATGTATTCATATGCTCAATATCATAATCAATTTTTAACTAATTTATTTTTAATATAAAAATAAAAAATTTGATATAAAGCATTTTTCTTATAGTCTTATGATATAAAGCATTTTATTTTTAAGAAGTCCATGATTTCATTATCCTAAAGAGAGAGATGCTTTGATTTGAGAAATGGAGAGAGAAAGTAGTTGGAAACCTAATTTTTGGTATAGGGTAAGGCCGTTATAACATCCGTTCGATTGATAGAAATCAGCCTCTTGAGTTAATTGGAGGTATTTAGAACCTATAAAGTGCATCCGTTCGATTGATAGAAATCAACCTCTTGAGTTAATTGGAGGTATTTAGAACCTATAAAGTGGTAAAGAAGTTGGTTTGAGCTTCAAATAGGTATATATTTCAAAATTAATTGAATGATTTGTTCTTTAAATAAGTATTAAAATATATTTTGATGTTGAAAAAACATTTACTAAGGTCTTTTAATATTGTTTTAAGGTGATTTTATTTTAAAACAACTAAAAATAACTTTTGATAGAGAAAATCTAGCCATTATGACTTTTTGATATTCAGAAAATCACATAAAAAGATGAAATGAATAACATCCAGTCCATTGCAATTGTTGGCAACTTGTCATCCTAAATTTTTATTTATTTTTAAGTTTTAATATGAGCTCGAGTTACTTGGGATAAGTCACCTGGGCTTGACAGCCCAATATGCAAGCTACTTTTCTTAGCCTTTGTATTGCTTTTTCAGTTTGTTAAGGATAGATTTATCTTGCATAGGTTAGGTAAGTGCTCAAGCGTGACTCACTTTCTAACAATTTGTGTGTGTTTATTTATTTATTTTTCAAACTCTTTCCTTATACTCATATTAAAAATATTTATATTATTTTAAGTATTAATAAAATTAAGTTGTTTTTTAAAAAATAAATCTTAACATTGTGTTTAGTAATAAAAATAAAATCAGGCACATTCAAGTTTTATTTGCCTTGATAAACTTTAAATATATGAGGATTTTTAAGAGGATTGAAAGATGGTCATTGCTTTTATAAAATCACGTGCTCGTTGTTACCTTTTAATTTTATTTTTTCATTACAAATTACTTTATTCTTGAATAAACTTTACAAGAGCTTCAATTGACCATCATGAATTGACTCATTTTATATCGAAAATATAGATGTGACAATCAAACTGATTTTATATATTTTTTTTAAAATTTCAAATCCAAACCAAACAAAAATCAGCTAAAATCGTTCAATTTTAGTTAATTTATATAAAAAATTATTTCACACCGACAAATTATTTTATACCAATCAAAAAAACAAGTTCTTAGGCCCTTGGGGTACACTGCTAGGAATTGCAAGAATGAAGAAACAACATTATTACCATGGCGGAGATAACTGGTAAATGGCAGAGAGAAAAGGCTGTGAATGCCTCAAAGTAGACAAGGGTAAGCTATTTCCATTTGTATTTTTGTATGTTTAAATTTTTTTTTTATTTTAAATTAATTATTTTATTTTATTAAAAATTACTTTTAAAAAATAAAAAAAATATATTTATATATTTTTAAATAAAAAATATTTTAAAAAACAATCATAGCTACCCATTCAAACAATATATAAAAGAAAAAATAGCAAATATAATGAAACGACAAAAAAAAAAATAACATAGCATAGCATGTGGAGCACACGTGTCTGTGTAGTGGATAGAAGCATACAAATGATAAAGGGAATCGTGAGATTGATAGTCTCTTGATAATTACAATCTGGGCATCTCTCTTGAAACAGTGTCCATGGACTCCTAAAAGTCTTTCAAGAAACTGGGAAATAGAAAAATCACTTTCCATCACAGCCTGTAAATTGACAGAGTCGTTCTGAGACAGACAGATTGATTTAGATTGAACAGAAAAACGTTGTTGCTCCAACCAACGTAAAGATGACAACGTAAATGGTTGGGTCCGGTTATTTTAGTTTCAGCTTTGCAGAACCGAAATTGAACCAAATCCAATGAGTTTAATTCCTCATACCCTGTCGTCTTTCTCCTCCCTTCATCGTTTTTTCCCCATCTTTACGCACGAATGTGACAGACAAACATCCCATCTCTCTTCCTCACACTCCTTCTGGTCTGCACAATCAAACAAACACCACAGATCCCTTCACTCTTCTTGCACTGCTACGACCTCAGCTTCAAAGGCGTCGTTGCAGACCCGCTGAACCAGCTGCAAAGCTTCGACAAGATACAGCTCACACCACCACCACCCTCGCCGCTGCAAAGAAATCAAGGGAAAAGATTAGAGGATGCAGGTTGAAGGGTTGGGATTTAGCCACAACAGGAAGCTATAGAATTAGAAGTTGAGCTTCTGGGTTTAAATAAGAAGAGTTAAACAGAATCGTGTGTCAAATTGAAATTTACAAGAAGAAGAAGCAGAGAGAGTTCTGTAAGGCGTACGTCAATCCACAATTCCATTGTTTAAACCAGGATTAAAGACTCACGTTCCAATCGCAGTCCTCCCACCACCCGTAATTGTTCCATCAGGAGCTGCTCTTTCTTATAGAAGTAACCGGTGTCGAAACTGGCTTGTGGAGCTTGATACTTGTAATTTATGTTGTGCTTTCTAGCTGATTATTTTGGAAGTGTTAAGAGTGCTTGTTCGATCATGGCTATGTTTTTATGGTTTTCACTACAAGACACGACACCTGTTAGTTAAACACAGGCTAACAGTGTAGCATTACATGGTATAAAAGGACCTGATTTTTATAGACGTCCAACTTTATTCGAGAACATCTCTTACCCTCTGAGTAGCAAACATGAAGTTAAAGGAATTAAAAGAAACCATTGTTGTTCGCAAGGTTAAAATCAGGCTACTGCAGAGATCCGCCTCGAGTGTCGTTGCCTTCTGCCGTTGATTAGCTATATAGCTGCATGCTTGTGGTCTTATCTGAAAGAGGAAACAACAAAAAACGAAAATCGTCATGATCAGCGGATCACACTACATCCATAACGATAGAAAAATCAAGAACAGGGTGGCTGTCCGTAACCAAGAAATGAAGAAGTAATTAATCAAAGTAGAAGGGTGAGGTGTGGTATCGTAGCCGTCAGGATGGCCACATGTGATTTTTGTTCTCAGGTGAAACGCCGGCAAGCAAAGAAGTTGCAGGGTGTCTTGTCGCAGGAGGATGGCCTTAGCTGAGCTATCTTTACACCTGATACAAAGAGCAAATAGTATGATCATGGTTAGCTAGTGCCATCTCTCCCGCGACAAGAAACCCCCAACCCCTCCAATATTTTGTCTTGCTTTATTCTCAATACCTTGCATTTATGCCTTCCACGCCCGCTTTTTATAGCTTAGAAAGAGTCCGCCCTTGTCTTAAATTTCATCAAATTTATTGAATTTTCTACGAGTCAGTATGTGTTGGAGGGGTCCTAATTAAGCTTTCAGCGCTCGAAGAAAAGTACAAAGAAATTTCTTTGAAGTTCTTAACTTCACACAGCTCACCAAACTCGAAAGTGATCAACTAGTTTTTCATCACGTTATGCTGAACCCAATGAGTGTGTGGACAGCAGAAATTAGGGAGATCGTGGACATCCAAGCATTATTACGTATTACTAGTAAACATGAAAATTATAATATTTATTATTAGAGAATAATATAAATTATATCTTACCTCACCTAACAGCTTAAGTTTTTGGATTGAGATGGTTCTTTGTCATGGTATCAGAGTTTTAATGACCAAGCGGTCACGAGTTCGAATCTCACCATCCATATTTATTTGATAAAAATTAAGCACAAGGTAATGTGGGTTTGTGCAAGTTTTAAGCCCAAAGGGCTTTCACTTGAGGGGGTGTTTTAGAAAATAATGTAAATCATATCTTGAGACCTCACCTAACAGTTTAAGTTTTTGGGTTGAGATGGTTCTTTGATATTTATATAGCTTAACTAGTTAGATTTTAAATGAATTTAAGTGTTTTTAGAATCATAAAAAGTTTATATGATCATTAATTTTATAATTTATAGAATTAGTCAAGGTATGTATACGCAAACTAGTCTATACATCCATATTAATAAAAAAATTAAAATAAAATAAACATGAAAATTATAATCTTGATGTTAGCTTATCTGGTTAAATTTTAAATGAGTTTGAGTTTTTTTAGGAATTATTAAAAAATTTATATGGTTGTTAATTTTATAGTTTATAAAATTAATTGAGATACGTACACGCAAACTAGTTCGCATATCCACATTAATAAAATAATAAAAATAAAATAAACATGAAAATTATGTTTTAGGCATGTAAATTAGACGAATTCAACATCATGTTGGGTCCATGGTCATACGGGGTGTTCTACTTTTAGTTCAAAAGAATTAAAAGCAAGGATTACGTTAGAATTGATTTAAAACTAGAGAGACAGCAATGAGAACTTATATTATAATGCGAAAATAAGACAAATTAATATCGGATCATATAATAACAATTAAATTAACAGTATTGGTAAGTAGCTTGTAACTAGTTATATTGCAGGCAACAATACGTATTTGGTTTCACGAGAAAAGAAAGAAGAAAGAGAGCTGGAACGGTCCATGTCTACCGGCAGATGTCGTTGTACAGTAGAGCAGGCAAATGAGAGACCAACAATTATTGTGACTGGTTTCGTTGCGGTCGAGCCTTCCAAATCATTTCATTTCGAGGTCAATTCCCTGCCCATGATACAAAGAAATTTCAAAACAAAACACACTTAGGGTATAGCTTCAGTGGTCAACAAGCCTTGCGACTGTCCGATTCGATCCTTCAAGAGTACCAGCCTGTCATCTCCACGTGCCTTACTTGCCTACTGGGCTTGCAGGATGTTCAGTGGGCCCGGAAAATAGTCGTGGTGCGCGTAAGCTGACCCGGACACTCCGGGTTACAAAAAAAAAAAAAAAAAGAAATTTCAAAACAAATCCATGGACTGCTTTCCTAGAGTCTTTTTCATAAATACTTTAGGACATAAAAAATAAATATTCATGTTTTAACAGTAAAAAAACAATCATGCTTCCCAGCAAAATACAAAAAGAAGTTAACGTCATTCGAGTACAATGTAATCAATCGCACTAAAAAAAATCTTGATCGACTAAGAGTTGTAAGCAGTAGTTGATTAGGAGTCGTCATCGACAAGAAAAAGCGACCAGTCAGAACAGTTTTGCGCACGCGTGAAAAATCAAACAATTTAGTAATTAATCAAAATCATAAAACTAACTTTAAATTCACATGGTATCAAAGGAAAATAAGTTTAGTTTGTATTAAAATTCATTAAAATCTCACTTGAAATTAACATTTGTATAAAATTAGAATTTACATAAAACTCAAACTTTGCTGGCTCTAATCAACAAAGGGCATATATTCACTATAAACAATGCTTAGCCTTGCATTTGTAATTTCAATAAAATTTTATTTATTTTTTTCTTGAAAGAGTTTTTATTTACATCTTTCCTTAATTTTCCTACGCTTTTAATTCCTGTAATTTATTTCTCTCCATCTTTATAAACCTGTCATTTTTTAAGTCTTTTTTTTTTTTTTTTTAAGAAACTTACTTCAAACTTATTTCATTTTTTATCATAAGTTCTTACAAGGAATAATTTTTTAATTATATCTTAAAGTTAAAAATAATTTTTCATAAAATATATCAAATTAAATTTTTAATCAATTTCACCAATTCAATTTAAATTAATCTTGGCAATTGTTTCAAATCCCCCTCCCAACCCCAACGTACAGAGAGAACTAAGAAATTTGATAGGATGGAGTAATATTTTAAGGCTCTGTTTGGTATGATTAGGAAAAATTGATTTGATTTTTTTTCTAACTTTTGTCTCGTATAAATGTCATAAGTATGTTTGGCTAGAAATAAATTTTAACTTCAATAATATTTTTTTTAAAAAATACATCAAAATGCTGATTTAACTAAAAGTTAAAACTTTAAATTTTAACTTATGAATTATAACTTAAACTACATCTATTTTTTATAATGGAAAATAGTATTTTATTAGGGATAATTATATAAAAAAAAGAAAAACCTAAATACAAAAAAAATCTTAAACCAACTAGAAAAATATAAAAAAAACCCTAAATTATGATTTTGTGACTTATTTCAAGACCTTTATGACCATAGATGGCTACAAAATGTTAATCTTTTAGGAAATATAACTTTTACAATCTCCTAATAAAATTTTATCCCGACTCAACATTCGAATCAGTATTTATGCTTGTTGCATGTTTCACCAAAATCTTCTGCCTCATGAGATTATTGATACTAAGGTCAAGGTGTTTTAATTTCTTTTGGCTATTTTATCTTTATAAAACTTCATTATAGCATTTACAATGTTTGATAAAATGCTTGAGAGATAAGTTACAAATATGTAACATTTCACTTATAGGGCACTTTGGATTTTAAATCAATTATAATGATATTTTTGTAATATTATTAAAACTTTTCATGGACTGGATTCACGCATGTCTAATTCAATATATAAAGTGCTATCAACTATATAAATAAGATGATGCAAATTCTAATTCTAAAAAAAAAAAAAAAACATACAAAGTGTTGCCATGATCAAATGTTGGGAGGGTCACAGTAATGTTTCTATAAGAAAATAAAACTCAAGCAAGCCTAATTAAAGAGTAAATTGCAATATTAATCTTTTTTTTTCTTTCTCTTTTTTCCATGACATATTGTGGCACTTGGAAATAGAAAGAAATAAAGTTGACATCTCTTTATGTTCTTTACAAGGAATGGGTTTGTTAAAGAAATAAAATATAAGTATGTTTTGCATTTCCAGCCAGAAAAGTTATATCTTGTGAAAGAAATAAAATATGATAGTTATTTTTTCTTTATATCTAAACAATTCATCATTCTTCTCTTTTACTCAAATCTTTATCTTGAAAAAAAAAAAATTGGAATCAAATGGTTGATATTTTGATTAGTTTTTGCAATAAATAAAATGTTTTACTTACCTTGGTATAAGTAATTGCTTATAATTGATGAGCTTTCCTCACAACATTGTTCAGAATATCTTGGATACTCTCTCCATAGTATTTTTTTTTTTAATGTTTGAATTTAGAGGGTAAGAAATAGTGTCCAAATAGATAAAAGAATAAAAGTATAATTGCTGCTTCCTTAATTTTTCCATTAAAAAAAAAAATAGATGTACGTCATTTTATCTTAACTAAATTACTATAAATTATTTTCCTTTCAAAATAGTTTTAATCATATATTATGTCAAACATGTTTAATTTTACACCAAAAATATAACTCTTTTTACTTGTAGAATTCGTATAAGAAGAAAACACTTATTCTTATAAAAAAAAATAGAGTTTAATTATTTTTTAAATTAAGAAAAGTCTATGTTATTTTTTTAAAATAAATTTTAAACTGTTTTTTTCTTGTAAATAAAAACTCCATTGGGTTTTCTTACGAAAATATTTATTTGAAATTTATGGAAAACAGGGCTATCACAAAAGAAAAAAAGAAAAGAAAAAAAAGAAACTGGGGCATTTGAGGCTATACCATAGAATTCGTTATTTTTTTTTCGAAATGAGAAAGAATTGTATTATTTAAATGGCTATTGCTTGCCAAAGACCCTATCGTTAGATAGTTTCACATTATCGTGGTCCTCTTTTTCTCTCTTTTTTCTTTGCTTTTAGCTCTTTAAACAGCTCTGTCTTTCAATTGTCTGATTTTA
This sequence comes from Populus alba, assembly GCF_005239225.2. Taxonomy (NCBI): domain Eukaryota; kingdom Viridiplantae; phylum Streptophyta; class Magnoliopsida; order Malpighiales; family Salicaceae; genus Populus; species Populus alba. The sequence continues at coordinate 11,449,337 of NC_133300.1, read as the reverse complement.
TTTATTTAATGTGGCGCATTTTTTGGGTAACCTTCTTGGTAATGGATGCGGAGGCAATGCCATTAGGATATCACTATCCTTGCTGACCGTGATTTTCCCCGCACCCAACTAATTTTTTTTATATATAAAAAAATATATTAACTTTTTAAATTTTATTATCCGGGTTATTAGATCTAAAATATCCTATTTTAAAAAAATATAAAATTTAATTTTTAATTAATTAAATATTTAAGGATAAAACTGAAAAAAAAAATTCCAATAATATAAAAGAATTAAAAAAATAACAATTAAAAAAATAAAGATCAAAATTAAAATACAAAATAAATTTTATATTTGATTGAATGATTAAATTGAAAAGAAAAATTAATTTAGTAAAAAGACCCAAAAAAATTAAAAAAGAATGAGAATTAAAATTAACATAAAAATTAAAAAACAAAATTTTGGTTGAAGGGTTAAAGTGAAAAGAATAATAACTTTTACAAAAGAGACAAGAAAAAGAAATTCAAATCAAAACAATGGGGATCAAATTGGAAAATATAATATCATCAATTTAGATTGAAAGATCAAATTAAAAATCAATGAAACTTTTGCAAAGCGGTCAAGAAAAAAAATTGAAAAAAAAAATAAAGATTAAATTGAAAAATATAATATTTAGTAAATTGAAATTGAAAGATGAAATTAAAAACAAATAAAATTTCTATAAAAGGATCAAGAACAAAAATTAGAAATAAAAAAAATAAGGACAAAAGTTGAAATACCAACAACAAGAAGGGTCAAACTATAATTTTTTAGGGAAAAAAAATAAAAGAAAGAAAAACAAAAAAGAAAGTCTCACAGACAATACTTTCAACAACACGGTATAAAGATATTTTTAGATGTTGGAAGGTGCCGCACGCCCTGCCTGAAATGCACGGGCACCTTCCACGCATCTTCTAGTGTCGTACATGTGTTTATTTTTATATATATAGCCAAATATAAAATTGCATTTGAGTTGACTTAATAATAACAAAAACAAAACATGGTAAAAAGTTAAAAATAAATACACCTAGACTTTAGTTTTAAAATTTTGATTTTTAATGATATTTTAGTTATTTTACTTGCTTTTTAATTATTTATTATATTTTATATTTGATCAAATACTAAATTGCTCATCAGCTAACCTTATAATGATAAAAAAAAAATTATTGTGAAAATACAAAAATATATCTTGAGATTAATTTTAATTTTATTTGTTTTTAACTATATTTAATCATTTTACCATTCAATTAAAATGGGAAACACTTATTTATTTCTTATTAATTTAATAATAACTAATGATCCAGTTAAAAGAGTTTAATGCCTTTGGAAGCTAATATTCAACTTTTTGAGTATATCATCAGTCCAGAGCCACGGCTAATTAAATTCAATTTAATATTAGATCGGTATTGTCAAATGCTTCTTTCCAGTGTGATTATGAGTTATCTAAAGAAAAACATAGAGTATATTGTGAGTTTTTTTTTTTTTTTTTCCTTTCAATTTCTGATCTATTTTGGTTTTTACTGGTGTGTATATCTGCTGTACGTTACGGGGGATGCAATTGTTTTGAATCAGGTTTTAGAAAATTTGTTGATATTGTTATTGAATCTAAAATGCAATTGTTTTGATTTTTTATATATATAAAAATATTTTTTTTATTAACGTATCTCTTGTTCATCTTAATCAACACAAAGTTTTTAACTAAAATTATTATTTCTGTTTAAAAAAATATATTTTATTATTGTTAAAGGAAATTTATTAAAAAAATATCAAAATAATATATTTATAATTTGTGTGATTGAAAGCTAAAAAAAATATAAATATAATAAAATGATTTTTGAAATCTATTTAAAAATATTATTAATAAAAATTTGACTTCAATCGAAACTTTCATGAATAATTTATTATAAGTATTAATATTTTTATATTAGATATAAGTGAAAAAACAATTTTTAAAACTCAAATTAAAATTTATAATAATATTTAATCACTATATAAAAACTAAAAAGTACTACAACTAATAAATTTTTTTGGAGTGTAAAAAACCCAAAAACATTTAAAAAAAACAAAAATTCTACAAATGATCCCAATACTTAACCCATTGTAGTAGACAAGGTATACGCATACCTGACTTTACTTTATTTTTTTATTATTAAAAGGATAAGAAGACATTTCATATATCCATTTATTTTGAAAAAAAAAAATGACTTGTCATGTGTCATATTTAAAGAAATAGATCCACCTTTTAATATTTAAATCCGTGATTTCTTAGCTATTATATATATACTGATTGACTAATTTAGAGTATAAATTTGTTATAAAATAATTTAAAATATATAATAAGAACTTTATTATTTGTATACACAGTGAAGCACCATAAATAACCCTAGTTATTTTAAAATGTTTAGGATTTTTTTTCTTCTAAATGCGTCATCCTAAATCTAAACCCAGATTCACCTGAATCTGAAGAACCCTAGTTATTTTAAAAAATATATATGTTTCTTTAGACACAACCGGTCAGCTGCCCGTGCTCTCCTACGAGACGAAGAACAAAGTATGACAAAGGACGCAAGCAAATTGCGAGACATACATGTCGAGCATAAAAGGCTTTTTAAAAAGGTCATAGCTATAAATGATCAATTTATATAAATTGACTCTCATCCTTTTCTTTTTTTGTAATTCGCAAAACTCTCAATTGTAATTCTCAATTTAAAGAATTTTTTAAAAAGGTCATTGATTATTTTTATGTTTTAAAAAATAAAATTTTTTTATTTGTTTTACTTCAAATTAATATTTTTTTTCAGTATTTTTAGATTATTTTGATGTGCTGATATAAAAAATAATTTTAAAAAAATAAAAAAATATATTATTTTGATACATTTCTAAATAAAAAAATATTTTAAAAAACAACTGCAAATACACTCTCAAACAAGCAGCATGTCGAGCAAAAAAGGCTTTTTGAAAAGATCATAGCTATAAAATGATCAATTTTAATAATTAATAAATCCAATAAATGATTTATTTTATAAAGCAGTTTTAAATTTAATTTTGCAGTGACTAAAGTAAGTACTCATAAAAAAACCAACCTATTTAAATCCGGAAGGAAAAGATGTATTTCCTTGGTCAAAATTCCTCTATCCTATTCATGTTTTTTTTTTTTTTTTTTTTTGATAAAAGCTAGTTTTATTATCAACAACATATTTCACAATTAAAATAATTATTTTGTTAAAAGCTTTTTTTTTTCTATATAAACAACATGTTTTTAAATAAAAATTAACGAAAGTTAAAATAAATATTCATAATAATTCTATTGATTTGAATTAAAAAAATATTTATTTAATCAAAGATCTCGATCTTAACTAATATTTTTATTTTATTTTAAAGAAAACATGTATTTTTAATTTGAAGAATAGTTTTTAAATAATGAAACTAGTGATCTTAAAACTAAGTTTGTAAATTAAAAAAAACACGGCTTAACAATTTTAACGTGATTGTATGAAAAATATGATAATGAAAGATTTGGAATTCAAATGTCTTCTTTGTAAATGAAAATTAGTGAGCAATTAAGTTCTATCATGTCCATATATATATATATATATATAAACCTGATCAATTGGAAAGAGTATTGCTAAGAAATAATCTTTAATTATTTATACGATCGAAGACCAGATAAATAAAAGGTCAAGCATGGATTAATAAATCCTAGGAAAGTTTCAAAGTCTCTCTCTCTCTCTCTCTCTCTCTCTCTCTCTTTTATGGGTTTCACATTTGAATGATTCATATTAAAAGAAAAGAAGATGGGAAACTAATTTGAATCTTTACAAGATTCATAGGCAAAGACATGTGCGGCGAACTTGCGAAGCATTGCTTGTTGATTTTCAAAAGGTAATTAAAGAAGAAAAGCAAGAAACTCGACCACGTGCGTTTGACAATTGTTTCTCTTAGTTTATTCGTCACCTTCCCTGTGAATATATATCTCTTAATTTATACCTTCAGGTTCTTCTCGCCCTTAGCGAGAGTTGAAATTATTAAGTGCTGATGGATCGTGCCACTTATGTTGTAAAAGCCCCCAAAAAAAACCCAAAAAAAAAAAAAAAAAAAAAAAACAAATATCAGTGTGTTAAGATCGAGCAGCCTGGCTATGTGCCTTCTTCCTCTTGATTTTAAGCAGATTGTGTGTGGCTTAAAGCAGTCATCCTTGATTTTCCTTCTTGTGCTCTAGACAGATTTATCGATTAGATGCTCTAACCATAAGGTTGTTAAGAGTTTCCATTCAGTGGTCATCTCATGGAAAATTTGTTTAAAACATGGTCAATGAGCATACTATACGCCCAAATTAAAAGTAAAACATTAAACTCAAAACATTAAAACTTATTTTTAGGGTTAAAAAAGTTGGTATGTTCAGAGAAGCTCAAAATCATCTAAAACTTTCTATTACACATATGAAAGAAACAAGTTTTATGTCAAAGAACCATCTTAACTCAATAGCTTGAACTGTTAGGTGAGATCCTAATATATGATTTATATTATTCTATAACACACCTCCTCAAGTAAAAGTTTTTTAGGCTTAAAACTTACACAAATATATACTACCCTGTGCTTAATTTTTATCAAATAAATGGAGATGGTGAGATTAAAACTTGTGACCGTTTAATTATCAAGGCTCTGATACCATGCTAAAAATCATTTCAATATAATAGCTTAAATTATTAGGTGATGTCCTAATATATGATTTATATTATTTTCTAACACTTTACTTGTTTATATAGAATGGTAATGACCATAATTAATGATATATCAGTTTTGATTCCAAAATCATCTATAAAAATTAAAGGGGATAATAAAGAGTGTTAGGGGTTGTTTTTTTCTTCATAAATTTTGCTTAATGTTTTACACTCTTCTTCACCTAGTTTCTTACCATAGGCTCTATGTTATAAGTTCTAGTTTTTTTTTTTTTTTTCATAATCTGAAAATTTACCTTGAGATATAATTACTATGTTAAATTAAACATTAATGCTCACTTGTCTAATCATCTAGTATAATTTGATCAATAATCTTAAAGCTTTATTTTAATTAGTCCTTATTTAGTTTAGAATTCTTTGTGAAAACTAGATTAATTGTTAAAGAGTATATTAACAACTTTTTTTTTTTTGAAGTGAAGTTCATTTGTTACCTAGTTTATTATATTCATGCATGTATTCTTTCTTTTTAACTAAACATTTGAAAACTATGTTTGAATCTATTTTCTTATCTTCGTTTAATTTATATAAGTAATTTTTCAATCTTACATGGCATGCTCATGCTAATTATTTAATTTGTTTGTACAAATTTATATTGGTATGCTATTTGTTTAAACAAGCTTATAATGGTATGATATATGTTAATAGGATAATACTTTAACATTTTCTTGCTTAATTGGAATATTTTATTTGTTTTGCTTTTTATAATTATTATGAAATTTAAAAAACTCTGGTTTGTTAAAATTTTGGTTTTGTCTCATATATTTTTATAATTGTTGAATAGCCAATTTTATTTCTATAATTTTGACTACTGTTTTACAAATTTTAATCATGACATCAACTCGAGAATTAGTTGTCCTAACCAATATTGTTTTAGCAACTACCATTTCGATGAAGGTTTCCACCATCACCTTTAAGATGTGGCAATATAAAATATTATATTATTTAACCATCTTGAACTTAGGAAAGTTTTTATTGGAAAAAGCATCAAAACTATTAGATATTAAATTTGGTTTCATTATTGTGGTAGCTTTAGACACATGGAATCATAGTAATTTCATATGTAAACTCTTCTAGTATAACTTCTAAAACAAACTTTCTAGAACAAGTTGGCGAAGTTCCATAATAAAGACAAAATGGAAAAGATTGTTAGGAAGGGAAAATTATTGCTAAAACATTTAATGAAAAATGCTTTATCTTCAACAAGATAGGCCACTTAGCTAAGATTTGTAGAAATAGAGCTCAACAATGTATCCTAAAAGAGGGAATGACTGTTGAAGCCAATATCAACAAGGTTGATCACCTAGTGATGAAGTTTTGGAAATGAAAATGTTTGTTGTTATTTTTAAAGTCAACTTAATAAAAAATCTTGAGTCATAGTCAGTTGACACTAGTGTAACAAGACATATATACACTGAGAAGAGGATATTCTGAATACTTGTACATGAATAATTTATCAACCTTTAAGATACTAGGTGTAGAGAAAGTTATATTAAAGATGACTTTTGAAAAACTTTTGACCCTTAATAATTTACTTTATTGATACTTGGATGAACTTAATGTTTAATTCATTGTTAAGTGAAATTTGTTTTAAATCAGTATTTGAGAGATAAATTTGCACTATCTAAAAATAAAATGTCCATAAGAGAAGGGTATCTTAGAGATGACCTCTTCAAAATAAATGTTATGACCATTGTAACCATGGATGAGAAGAAAATAATAATAATAATAATAATAATAATTCATATTTTTCTTATCTTTAAGTCTTATGACATGTGGTATGACGGATTAAGCCATGTGAATCATAATTCTGTATAAAAGTTAATAAATCTTGATTTTTTACCGAGTATGATTTTTTAGGTATCAAATTATAAGTATGATGTTTATGTCTCATAAAAACTTGTTTTCATCCAGTTGAAAAAAATAGTGAATTCTCTAGGTTTAATTTACTAAGATATTAGTGATTTAAAGTTTATTCAAACTAGAAGATAGAAAAAAAAATTACATTACTTTTATACATGATTTCACAAGGTATTATCATACCTATCTACTTTGAAGCAAATATGAGGCTCTTAAAATGTTTAAACATTACAAGAATGAAGTTGAAAATCAGCTTGATAAAAACATAAAAGTATTAAGTAATAAAAGTGGATAATATGAAACACTTTTTGGTAATTTTTATTCTCAAAATAGAATTATCCACCAAACTACCACTATATATTCACCTCAACAAAATAGCATTGTGAAACCTAAGAACCAAACATTAAAAAAAAAATGAATGCCATGTTGATAAGTTTAAGAGCACCATAGAACTTGTACAAATACCTTATAAAAAAATAAAACACCATATGAATTATGAAAAATATAGAAAACCTTCCTACAAACACCTTAAAGTGTAGGGATCTTTTACAAATATTGGAGTATCTTATCCTAAAAAACTCAAGATATGACCTAAATTTATGGATTATGTATTTATCGAATATGCTTACAATAGTAGTGGAGATCAATTTCTTGTACATAAGTCAAGTATTGAGGATATGCATTATAATACAATAATGGAATAAAAATTGCCACATTTATTAGAGAAGTGATTTCATTTTAGGAAACACTAGAAAATGTTTCACATAAGAGAATGATTAAGACCCACTTAAGTAATCATAATCAATCAGAAGATGATGAAGCTGGGCCAAAGAGTAAAAGGACCAAAATGACTAAAATATTCAGCTTGGATTTTCTAACATACTTGTTAGAAAATGAACAAGTATAGTTTGTACTTAAAAAGTCTTGAAGAGACTTTAGAGGGAGAATTAGGTCACCAAAGTTATAACTCTAACTCCCACCATTGAATTAGGCTAGTGTATTAGTATGTTATGCACCTTGGTATGATCTATAATAAACTATTTGGATTTTGATAATCTAATTTTGTTTGAAAGATATTATTATCGATATTTTACTAGAAAAACTAATTTTATAGCAACCATAGTTGCTTGATCGGTGCTCCTTTAGTCACCATTAGGTCTACCCTATATTGCTCGGGGTGGTTCGCTTGGGTCTCCTCTTCGTTCTCAATGGTTGAGATCAGATTTGCATAACCTTAGAATCTTGTAATTTTTGTTGAAACTATTGTTCAAGCATGAACACCAATTACCCAGAAACTAGTTAACCAATACATAAAAACTAGAAACCGATCGACTGGTTCACCCATTAAACCATTTCCTACACCACCACAATCACTAAATTAGTCACCAATATTGTCCTTAAACCAACACAACACCCTGAGATAGCCATAAACAACTCCACCAACATAAAAATTAAACCTCTTCCTGGAACTTGGGCTAAGAGAGTTAGAGTAACTAATGTTAATACTCATTTTACCCTTGACCCCATACCTAGATTGCAGGTTAGAACCTACTTAAAGAGATCTTTGAGGATATAGTGACATAAAATTCTCAACAATAAAACCAACGTATAATTGGTTTCTTCCTTTGATTTAAAATGCCATGCATTGTTGTTAACACTATCGCCAACAAAGTATGGTATAATTATGATTTAGAGAAAGTAATGACCACTACTAATGGGTTTATGATTTTTTTTATTCTAAATGAAGACATAAATGTAGGTGGTATTTAAGAAGGGCCCTTAGATGTTTGGGTGCAAAGTCATTATCCTCCAACAATGGCACCCTCATTTTATTTTTGATAAAACAAGATCTCAAAAATATTGGCTTGGATATGCCTCCATTCCTAACCTTTTCATCTATGGTACAAAATGAGCTTAAGCTTGATAATTAGTGTGGTAAGCAGACCATTACTTTGTGATGAACAAATATATAGTTACACTCATTTGCAATTTATGAGAGTTTGTATGGACACCATGAATAATCATCTTCGTTTTAAATTCCACTCATTAATATTTATTAGCACATTGTAAATGTCTGTTAGCTAGCACCTCGACCATTTAAAATCACCAAATCATGTTTCCCTAAATGGTACAATAAAAATTCTAAATATGAATATCATTAAAGAGTCATGGGTCATTCCATTGATCATCATCAAGAGTTTAAGAAATAGATCAACAATTTCATATATCATGAATTGTTAAAATTTTAAGAGAAAAAATGGTAAATAGAACTTAATTATCAAAATACTTAAAGCCAATTGAAGAGGACAATTAGGATATGATGTTAAGTGAATCATATAGTTGATAAGTGAATAGAGAGGTGCAATTAGACTTTTGATTGAGTGAGCAAAAAAATCATGACTACTAGGAAACAGGTGCTTAAACCTTGCAAATGCAATTATATTACCTGACACGATCAAAAAAATAATGTCTTATCTTAAGGGCAGGAGTTTCAAAGTAATAAATAATCTGGCAAGACCGGGGTCAAACCATTTGGAGGTGAACTATATATAAATTATAAACAACAAATGAAAAAGGAGTTGAAAAGAATTTTTAAGATGTGATATTGATGTAAGGATTAAATATAAAAGCAACTGTCAAGGTTTGAGGATCCACTAATAGTATTAGAAATAAGTATATCATAAACTCTTTTTTATTAATCAACTGGAAACCACACAAAAAAGAGGTTCTAATCGGATGATTTATCCTTAATAGTTTGTTATAAATTTTTAACATGATCATATTAATTGTCTTATTTTAGTAACATCAAGCTTTTAAATATTGTCAGGAATTCATGATGTTAACTTATGTTAACAATAAATCAAGTTTCTTTCATAACACAGGTGTCGGTTATACCATACAATAGGCTATGAAAGTGTTAAGTATATGGTGTACCAAGGGTTGTATAACACAAATCTAAATTAATCATTTAACAAGCAAGGTATTAAGAATTAGTAAAATAAAAATATAAGACATGTTAATAACAAAATTTCTTGGATATAAACATTGAAGTCCATGTTGAGTTTATATTATACATATTCTAACACCACTAGTGAAACCTTTTTACCTTGACATAATAAACTTAGCTAAACATTGTGAAGAAAAGAAACATAAATAAACTAGATAAGAACATATTTATGATGAAAAGCATAAACAAGATATTAGTGAAAGAAAAACTTAAACATTTCAAAAATACAAAGAAAGAAAGCAAGAATATGATCTTGATTTGAAAACCAAGATGTCTAAATGTATGGTAACTACCTTCTTTTATAGGCTAAAATTCAGAATAATTGATTTGATGACTAATTATTGAGTAGGTAGCCACCTCTTGACTTGGTGACAATCATTATCTTCTTGTCTAAACAAAACATTATTTTCTAACGTTATAATTAGAATAGATAGTCTTCATGAAAGTTCTAAAATTTGTCTCCGCTTTTCAACAAAATAAGAATGAGTTCATTTAGACTTCTAGAACTTGAGATATAAGCTGAACACTGAATAGTGTCTAGGCTGCAGGATAGATTATAACTTCTTTTTTGTTGCTACAATTTGAACTTAAAAATGATCGTTTTGAATCTTGGACTCTTCATGAAAGGTTTTGGCCTATTTATTAGCTTTCCATCCATAAAACTAAACCTAAATCCAAGTTCTACGACTCCAGTTATGATACAATAATCGAATGGTGTTCCAGTTTGAATTGAAGCATCATCTCTTTATCTTCTCAATTTCAATAGCTAAACAAATCAATCAATCCTTTGAAATGTGAAACATGCCTGCATTTAAAATGAGCATTTACATAAATTAAGGATATCTTATATTATCGTACTTGATATTATAAAAGATGCTTAAGTTAGAGAATTTAATGATACTTTAAGTGTAATATGATGATATAAAACCTTGATAAAAATACATTTTTAAGTATTAATCATTAACATTTTTGTGTATATTAAAAAAACGTTGCTTTTTGAATCTTTTAGGATTCTACTGTGTTTTTTAATGAATTATGTCTTTTCTGTCTTATTGTTAGTTTGAAATTAATATATGTTTATATGAAAGTAATATTTGATATTTTATTTAATACATGATTGGAAGTATAATGACAAATTTATTTAAAAAACTTTCAAAATTGATTAAATTCCAAGACATGTCATGTGAATGCTACGGGGTATTCCCTCTTTTTAAAACCCAAAATGACATTTTCTACTCCTAATAAACCTAAAGAAGAGCCTTAGTTCTATATTTTTAGAAAACATAAAATATTCTTTCCATCCCTAATAAACCTCCAAAAGAAAAAATTGCTTAAAATAATACAGTTATATCTAAGATAGAATCAGATGATTTAATAACATAAATAATGGTAAATAGTATGAATTTGGGTAATGATCTTACCCATCCCATCTCTTTTTCTTCGAGGTTAACCTCATGACCTAATTAAGAATGATTTTAATAAGGCTAAGATTTATCAACCTAATCAAATTTAATTTGAGATGAAGAAAGGCTAATTAGAATTTTTAATCTCTTTAATGATCTGGCTCTGTTTTTTATTAATTCTAGAGGTCCTGTTTTTATACTGAGTGTGAAAATTCAAATGTTAAAACCTTCAGAATGCCCAAAACATTATTTCTAATACCAACGATGACCTAATAAATAAGAAATTATGCTTACTTCTATGTTATTAACATTATTTCTTCATTCTTCAACAAATTAACATGATCTCCAATTAGTCAAAACCAGTCAGTGTACCCATGTGATATCATGGGGTACTTTTCAAAATTTATTTTTATTTAATTATATAAAAATTAAAATAAATAATTTATTTTCAACAAATATTCATAAGTAGTTTTAAAAAATAAAAAATTTACTATTTAGGTTCATATATAATCGTACATAAAATAATTACTAATATAACCTTAAAAAGCTCTAATCTTGTTTAAAAACTATGGTATATTTGAATAATTTTTTAAAATTTAAAGTACAAAATAAAAAAAATAAAAACACACACACTTATCCATTGAAAGAAAGGGCCCACGTGTTTGTCCTGACAGAAAAAAATCTCAAGCCCACTAGTAACTTCTTTTTTAACAAAATAATTGCAAAACACATTATTCACCTAGATAATGATTACAACCACATCAAGTTACTAAATATTCAAAATATAAATTTTAATATTTTTTATTTAAAAATATCTAAAAAATATTATAAAAACTTCAATAAACTATTTTCAATCCCAAAATACTTATTATATAGTTTATAAATAAAACATTGTTCGAAGAATGGTTAAATGCAATCCTGTTGTAGTATAAGCTATTAGATTATTTGTCCATGTTACAATGTGGGTCAGATTATTATTTTTATTAAAATAGTTGAAAAAAATTATCTAGGTATTGCTAATATATTTTAAAGAAGTTAAAAAATTTAAAATGTGTAGAAATCGAGCTAATGTGACATTGTTAACTTGACAAGTTTAAACATAACATGGACAATTGGAAAAAACATAGTTTGACTTAAAAAATTTAATATGACATCTCTTTTTAAATAACATAAAACCCGAGTTAACCCGTCAAACTTAGATCATGAGACTGGGATAATCCAATAAAATATAAATTAAAATAAATTATGGAGCTCAATTCCTAATCAATACAACATTGAATGATGAAATTGTAAAACAAGCAATTTAAAAAGGATAAAAACATTATAAAACTTAATTCTTAATCAACCCAGGTAATGAAGGATAAAATTGAAGAAATATCAATTACAAAAAATAACTCAAAAAATATTCGAGTTAACCGAGTTAACTAACAAAACTCATGATTTCGGTTATGAGAATGAGATAACTTTATAGAAAGTAGACTGAAATAAATTATAAAACTTAATCCGCACTAAATCTAATGTTAAAGAATAAAATAAAAATAAATAAATCAAATTACTATTCTAATGAGGGGAGATTTCCCGTCCTTGGATAATGTAATTAATATGTAATTAGTTATAATAATCATGTTACAAGCCTATAAAAATTAATATTGAGTGGATTGTAGTCGATAGCAAAAGATATAAATAGTCAATTATACTCAATCACCACATCATAAACTTCAAAAAATGCCATATCAGCATATTCAACCAATAAAAAATAAAAAAATAGTTAAAATGTAATATTGTTGCTTGCAATTAATGAGAATTAAGTAATTAGAATGAATATAGAAACAAAGTGGATTAGATAAGTATTCCGTTTTCAAGATATTAGCTACAAAAATTGTATCTTCAAAGTAATGTATATAATTAATTGAAATAAATTAAAAACAAATGGATTAAAAATACTTAAACAATCTTCTGTTTTAAAATGAATAGTTATCTTTTTTTTTATATGCTTGTTTGGGAGTATGGTTATGGTTGCTTTTTAAAATATTTTTTGTACCAAAATAAATCAAAATATTTTTTTTATTTTTTAAAAATTATTTTTAAGATCAGCGCATTAAAACGATTCAAAAAATAAAAAATATATTTTTTAACTAAAAAAAATTGTTTTTTTTTTTTGCAAACAGTGCCATTATATTAAACCATCCATTTGAATCTCCAACAGTTATAATCTCACCCATCTAATCTTTCTCTCTTTTTATTTCTATTCCCCAAACCAGGTTTGACTACAATGATCTTGAAAGCCACTTCTTTATCAATCTAATATGTCAAATGTTTTTTCAATTGGATTTTGCATGTATTTTAAGTTTCTTGGAAATCTAAAGTTACGGTATGATTGAAACTAATTTTACATTAATTTAATTTTATTTTAACGTGAGTGTTCGGACCAGTTTACACGCATCTTAACTAATTTCAGATGTTCTGAAGTTAATGATCATGTAAACGTCTAGTGGCCATCATATTAGTAACCACATGGTTTAAACTTGAGACCACAGAAGAAGCAAAACTCTTGATCCCAAGTTTTTACCACTAAGCCATGTACTAGATGATTATTTTAATTTTTTAATGGATATTCTACATGACCTTTATTCACTGTATAATACAATTTATTAAATGCTTAATGCAATTGAATTTATCTATCAAAAAATTAAAAGATGTGATTTTACTTTCACAATTGGATTATAAGTCAATGGAATGTATCTAGTATATTGATTTAACCATACTTTCATGATTTAACCATACTTTCCACCACCTTTTACATAGTTTATTGGTTTTATTTTATATTATTAATGAAAAGCGATAAGAAAATGATCTAAACAAGTGAGAATAAAAATCAAGCATAAATCAAATAAATGGAACACCCGTATGTGCGCGAAAAAAAATGGTTAATTATTGAAGCAAAGTAACAAAGGATCAATACATAAATTGGGTGTAATTATGCACACAATTTTATATCGAAAAGCGGTCTCCTCCCCATGACGAAGGGCAGAAGGTGACAACATACTCTTTGGATGCACAGTTCACCAGCGGTGCAGGCGAATCAAAAGCATAGCTATAATAATAAGGGCATGCATCTTTAAACATCTTCGAGTACACGCTTGGCTTGCATTTCTCAGGGCTTCCATATTCATTACTGCAGCAAAATGAGTCAAGATTGAAAGCCAAGCAAGCGCTTTTGCACGCCACAATTTCCCCATTTTTGTTGAGGACCTGGAGCTCCACCGGGCACGAATTTTTCAAGTTTTTTGAGCACCCTCCGATGGTACATTTAGATGAAACTTGCTTAGATGTTACCGAAACAGGAAGGTTATATCCATCAACCAAGCTCACATCATAAAAATTTGGCTTGCTTCCATCTGCTTGAAGCGATACTTGCACAAGTGTAACTGGAGGTGTGCCTATGAGACCATTGCATGCTAGACGCCCATCGCAATCACCAGTTTCACAGGCGGGTTGCCCTCTGGAGGTGAAGTTGCAGCCAGTTCGAGCCCACATCCGGCCATTCCAATCCCACGGAGCGTAGATGCGTTGTGTTTCACCCGAGGTGAGATGGAATCCACCGTCGGCAATCACTGGATGGCCTGTGTTGGGGGCTGTCGCCGGCCATATGGCAAAGGGGCACTTGTTGTGAACATAAAATGCAACTTGGTGTCCTGATGATCGCCCTGCAGTAGTAGCTAGCAATTAGACGATATTATTACAACATTCACGCAAACTCATTACGTTTATGGCCAATCATGTTTAGTGCTAAATGCATGTAAGAAACAGTATTACTACGAATAAAAAAACAGCAATGCCAACATTGTGATGAATTACCTGATAACAATGAAGGGCATATCAAGAAGAGAAAGAAACCATAAGTATTCCACTTTGGCAACTTCATTTTTAATGCAATTGATGAAGAGAAAAGGTTGTAGAAATGCTATTTATAGTTCAAGAAATAAGAATTTGATACGGGACCGGCCCTCCATGCTTCTTCAATTGTACTCCAAGTTATTGATGGAAAACAAACTTTAGAGACAAGAAAGTGACATGTCTGGGATTTTTTATTATCAATTATCCTCCCTTGAAAGCAAACCAAAGCCAGTATTAATTAGTTAAGTGAGAGTTGGAAGCAGACATCTGTAAAAAAGTTCAAACATTAAACAATGCGTACTTGCGAGTGGACAATCATCCACATGAGACCTGGATGTCCTTAATTAATTAATTAATCTTGTTGTCCTTGTGAATAAGACCTGGATGTTTTTTTTTTTCCTCATCTTTTCAAACTGGTAGAAGGATTTTGGCTCTGGAGAGCTTGTTCTTTGAATTTAGCAAGGTAACAAAAAAAAATGAAAAATTCATCATTCATAAAATATTTAGAAAAATAACATAAATAGGCATGTTACATGTTTTATTTGTGCCTAGTGAATCACATGCCTAACACACGACTATAAACGAATTAAAACCCCAACCTCTAGTTATCATTTCTTTATTTTTCTTTTCTTTTTCTCTTCTCCTCCACTTTCCCTCTTTCCTGTCGTGATCCGCCACGCACCACCACGAAACACCCAACCATAAAATGCGACACCATCCCTCTCTCTTTCTCCATAGCAAAAGAAGACAAACTCTATCTCCTCTCATCTGCGACCCTTTCTTGGATTTCAGCTGCCACCACCACTTAAATTCAATACTTAGAGGAATATTACATACTTCTCCTCAATTAATTTCTAAGGGTTTGAGATAATTTGTGCTATTTATTGATTTTAATTATTTTAGGGTTTGGAATTAAGAATTATAGATTTTTTAATTAGTTTAAAATTATGTTAAATAGTTATAAAATACATTAATTCAAGTTGTTAATTTTGTTATTTATGATGATTTTGTTTTGTTGTTAGTTGTGAATTAGATTTAAGGCTAGGATTTTTTAGGTTAAATATGAGATTTAATCGAATTAGGTATAAAATATGATGTTTAACTATGAAATATATTGTATAGGACATTGCAACAACAAATTAAAAACAAATACTTTTTTGTTTTAAAATAGAGTAATAATCAGAAAGAGGAGTTGTCATCTAATATTATGATTACTAGAAAACCCTAACTAATCTACAAAGTTTTGAGATAAGAAACTAGTTGTGCTAAAAGGAATATACTATCACCTTAAAACATCATACTTAAAATAAGTTGCATTGCAATTTGTATTTATTCGTAATGGTTTGTTGTGTCTAATATATCGATGGTGTTTTTATGTAGGTCCGCTATGATGAATGGGCCCGAGGTATGTTTTATGTCTATCCGTTCTAAAATTTTGGTTATTTTTTTTTACTCCCAATTTATTTGGTGAATTGACATTTTTATGATCATTTAGTTCATTTAATGACTTGTGACTATAAATACTTTATCAAGGCATATAAGCAAATAATTGAATAAGTTTTTATTAGGTTCATTTAACCCAGCCTATATCCTAATAAGAGGTGTTCCTAAATATTTGTTAATGCATCGGTGACTTATGGATAATAACTTATTCGAGTTCATTTATCCTAAAATATTAGGGTTCACTTGTAATTTTTTGTTGAATAAGGATTTTGTAGCCAATCAAAAAATATCTAAATAATAACTATTGTGGATTGTTCTACTTAATAGTGGGATCTAATGATATAAATATCATCGTGTGGATTGAAAGTTAGACAATGATCCTTATAGATTTATTTGCTTGAAGGTGTGTTGTTATATTTAACAATCACATTAATATTTCAAATTTAGAATATTCACTCATGCTTATTAGGCCTATCTAGGGCCAAGTTGACCTAGCTCAAGTGCATTCACAATAAACAAGATAACATGTCATAACGTACAAAAATTAGCAGGTATATAAACATGTTAACAAAAGCACGGTGTGTGTGTGTGTGTGACTCCAATAGTGACCCTATTGGTAGGATAATGATTTACAATACGATGGAAAAATATATCAAAAAGGTATTGTTGAGGCATCTTTAACTCATTGTTTAACATTCTTGTTTAAAAAACAAAACTTTTGAAAACAAAGTCCCAACTTATAAGAATAAACCAAGTAATTAATTTTTTATGTTTTTGTTTTTTATATGAAAATGCTTATGCCGTAATTTTTTTGAAAACACATTTATCCACAAAAGGCATCATACTGAAAATTAAACTCAAGAAAAAACAAGTGTTAGCATACAAGTTTTATAAATCACAAAGAAACATTGAGACATTAAAAATTCACATCGAGACCAAACCATTATGTCTCGGATAAACCATCTGCAACTCAATCCTCCTAACTCCATCGCGGGGTATTGATTTCCATCCTTACTCAACCTCAAAAATAAATTACTTGGTGGCATCATAGCCTCAAGGTTATCGCACAATGGGCATGAACCTACAATACTTCAAATATTCGACATCCATAAAAATTTGCAATCAATCTAAATCAATAAACACTTCATAATGATATAGGAAACATGTCACTACAATTATTATATAGGAAGCATTTTTCAATGCTTTAGGCCACCATCAAGGAATTCAAGCTCGAATATGAAAAAAAAAAAAGTTTTTTTACTAAGAAATTTTATGATGCTTTTCAGCTAGTGGTGATCAGTCTTTAGAGTTAGGGAGTGGTAGCAGACAATGATTTGGTGGTTGGGAAAGAAGAGGAATACATGGGTTATAATATAGGATAACAATCATAAAACAAAGATGAAGATACAAAAATTATAAAGGGTGTTTTGGACATTAAGTCAATTAACAAATATTGTTCACCAAGACACAAGTCACTATATATTGAAGCAGTATAATGATGTTGTTATCCTTGCCAAAGAAACTTGTTACACATGTAGTTTGGAATGAAGTTGTCTTTTTCATTGGATACATTTGACATTGAAAGAATGGTTACGGGCAGAATGGTGCGTTCAGGTTTGTTGGCGTGAAGCACTAGGGAATGGCATGACTGCTAGACACCTAGCACTAGGATCATACATATCTGTCATAATAATGAATCTGTTAACCATCAAATTTATTATAATAAAAAATAATATATAAAAAAGTTAATTTTAGTATATATTAATTAAAAAAAAAACACATTTTAGTTTGTGGATCTATGAGACCCGCATGCATGAGTTTGTCGACCCGAGTGTTTGTAACATTTTAAAACTTCAAAACTTTTTGTTGATTGAGTTCAATGGTAATTAACTTTGTCATGCGTATACAGCATAATAGATCATTCTCATGAATCATGATTTTTAGTGGTGTGGAAAGAATAAGGATTTTTTTTTCTTTTTATGGTTTAAAAAGTTTGGAGTTGTCATCTAGTATTTTGGTCAATAAAAACCTTAATTAGTCTTCAGATGTCTAGATAAATAGACTAGTTATGTATAGGGAGGACACCATCACCCCTAATACATTCAATCTAAGTTAAGTTGTATTACTCATTTTTCTTATTATTACTAAGCCCTATTGTGTTTTTCTAACCACTAATTTATCTATTGGTTAAAGCAAGCTGACTCTAGTAGAGTAGATCATGGCTCTATGGTCAAGCCTAACTAGTCTAGAGCCAAAACACTTTTTTTTTATATTTGTTTCTTTTAATATCGAGAAAACATTTTACATATAAGTTCATAATTCCTGATACTAAAAATAAACAAATTGATTTTTTTGTGTTTTTGAAATTTAGACCAAGTCTTCCTTGGTTATAATAATTTTTTTATTACATCTATGATGCAAGAAAAATATAAAAGCTATTTTTTTTTCTGGTATATTATTTCATGTTATATCTCTTCTTTTGTATTTTTTTAATTAAAATTAAAAACGTGGTTTTTTTTTTTTAGAAACTTAGCCATTTGCAATTTAAAACATAAATATAATTTTGAAAGATAGATTTTTTTGTTGCTTATATATATATATATATATATATATATATATATATAAACAAAAGAAAAGGATTTATTTAATACGATAAGCATTTTACACATAAGGTAAAAATGATGTGGAAGATCCAAAATTAATTGCAAAATGGTCCCTTAAAAATCTGAAATTGAATTAAGATTTAATTAAGGTTGTGTTTAGCAAAACAAGAAAAAAAAACATAAATATTAGGCTAAAACAAAAACATTAAGACATGTTTACCAAACACGCCTTAAGGACTCAAAAACACACTTTTTTTCTTTGGTAAATTTTCATCTCGCTAAACACAACCTTAAGTCTTGAAAGGCTTGGTCCAACCACATAAACAAGGCTTACTAGCCTGGCCCAAGGCCTAAAAACACATCCAACACTTAGCAAAGAAAAATCAAAGATCAAAAGGCAAGTTTTGGTTCCTCTCAAGAACACGAAGAATATGAATGAATCTCAGAAATCCAATTAAAGATAAAGATTATATTACACTAAATCAAGGGAAAAAAGAGATCGAACAAGAAAGATTTGAGTATAATGATGCATCAAATGGAAAAAATAAACCATAAATTGTATGAATCATACTTGATAGTCCTAAATCAAAACTCAGATATTCAAAGTTACCAAGGATCGGTTGATCTAACTTAAGTCTTAAATGGGCGAATCAAGAGCAAAAAACAATTGTGTATAGGTTAATGCTTTGATTGAAGCACTCATGATAGGCCAAAACATTAGTTTGTAAGAAATTGAATTCGACAACCTTTGAACATTTAACCAAAACCCAAAAAAAACCTAGAAAATCCTATAATCAACCTTCAACCCAGAAAGCAACCAAAAATCCAGTATAATAACCTAAATCCAACAACTTTACTCAAAACATGCCCATCATAATGTACTTGAACCATCAAAGTACTTAAGAAAAAAAAAAAATATATATATATATATATATATATATATAACAATGAAACCAAATTAATCAATCCATAAGATTTTAGAAATACACTTCTTCAAATATTGATACTAACCTATGTTTTCAATCAACCTTATTATGAACATAAATTGACCAACCCAATATGAAATCAAAAATAGATCTAGTGATTAATCTAAGCATCAAGACATTCTTTCTTGTTATTTAAACAAGCTATTATCATCATCATATTTGTAATTATAAACAAGGTTGTTAAAATCGCGAGTTGACTCTTAAAATCTTACGATTTTACGAGTCAACATGTATAAAACGTGTTAAATAGGGTTAAAACTCAAAATCGATCAAACTCGGTTAAAATCGGTAAAATCGGATCGATTTTACGAGTTTGACCGAGTTTGATTGATTTCGAGTTTTAACTCGCGAAAGTTAAAAAATTTACTACCTTCCTATCCGAGTCCCCTGACACTCCATTACATAGTCCCCACTCCTCAGTCTTCCCTTTCCTCGTTGCCTCAAATCTTAAATTTTCAATCTTAGCAGACTAACACCAGCATTAGAGGATCTTGGGTATGAGGAAGCCTTCTATTGTATTTTAGGTTGGGAAAGCATGATCGGAGGATCGAAACCATAGGAAGATAGAGGTAGACGGTGATGAATCAAAAGAGTAAAATAAGATATAGGAATACTTATATAAAGAGAAATATTGTGTTTTAAACTAATCATTTGTCAACTTTAAAGAGAGACGACAAAGACTCAGAGAGAACTTGAAATACATGTCTTGCTTGTGGGATATTTGGACATTATTTCTAGGAATTGTTACTAACATCAAAAAAAAAAAAAAAAAAAGTGGAAGGTGAGGTGGCATTGTTCAATCTTATTTTTTCTCTTTTTGTATTTTTAAGTTATTTAAACCATAAATAAAATTTTATTTGAATTATATATTTCAAGGTATTTGGATACTTTTATTGTTTATTTCATTTTTATTTTAATTGTGTTATATTATTATTTATTGATTAACTGAAATTGTCAATATATAATTAGTTAAAATATTTTTCTCGCGATTTTACGATTCGAGTTTACAATCCGAGTTTATATTGTATATTTTGTGTCATGTCAAAAAAGCGTTTTTGACAACCTTGGTTATAAACATTAAACTATGCATCCAATACCTTCTTGAACCTACTTTTCAAAAACAAAGAATATTACTTTGAAATATAATTTGTTATATAAAAAAAATACAATGCCTTTAAACTAACAATTAATCACCACAGATGAACAACAAACCTTCAAATAATAATTTAAAAGGGATTAAAGAGGGATGTGCTTATTAAGCTACACCTTCTTATCAAAAGAAATGTTTATCTTCTAACAACAATGCTCTCCTTTTTTTTTTTTTTTGTATTTATTGCCTTTTTCTTCTTGTTCCCAACTCCTAATTAATATTTGGTTCGTTTGTTCCTCTTCTTGTCTCCTCCCCTATCTTTTTCCAGCTTTTTGTACATTATTTTTCTACTATTTCTTTCTTAATCACCTATGGAATTTATCACTTGATTCTCTCTAGAACTTCTCTTGATTTTTCTTCCCCTTGTATCTATGGAAAAACCCTATTTTTATAAGTTGAAACAAAACCGTGGAGGTTATAAAACCATGTTGGTTTTCTAATGATAGATGATTATAAGACTCTCCCTCTATTTGTCATCTATAACCTTCCCTTAAAAGTTGAGGTTCCTATTTTTTATTTTTTATTTTTGTCACTTTGTGAATTGAATCATTATAAGAGAACGTAGTTTCAGAGTTAGCTCTTTTATCGATTCTCTTCTTTAGTCTAGGTTGTGGGTAAGGTACTTTTAGTGAATTCATTGTATAGATTAAGACATAAATATACCATTAGAGGACATGAAACATGTAGAGGAGATGCATATTGAGAATAAACCATGCTTGATTTAGAGGTCTAGAATTTCACATTCATTTATTGGAAGATTGATCCTTGATCTGTTTGAAACTATCAATATAAGGGAGGCTGATTAGGGATACGAAGTTGTCAAGTTCTTCGAATCAAATACAATATAAGCATTTGAGAAGGATGGTTGATTTTTGTCAAAAAAAAGTGTTTCTCGTATATTTGATACTAATATCAAATATACATTTGAGTCTCTAAGATGGTTAGAGATGTAACATTTATTCGTCTGAATGTGGTTCTTTAACCAACCTTCTTGGCTGAAGAAAAAGAAAAGGAAGAATAATGAATGAATGACACGTCACCTTTTCTTTTCATTAAAGTTTGAATGACACGTTATTGGTTTTAAACCCTAAAAATTAGTGTTTTTAATTAGGATTTTGAGAATTTTCATTATAGTCCATGTACCTCTAATTTCAGTGTATATATCTTAATTAACCTCAAAACTTTTCACTTCATGCAATCACATCCTTGAAAATATTGATTGGAATCATTTAATTCACACACCTTTTATAAATTAGTTATTGGTTTTCAATTTATATAATTTCATTATTAATTCACCCTTTAAACTTTTAGTTTTTTTAATTAAGATCATAATTGCACCAATTATGCTCTTTAAAGCTTTAACTGGATATATGATCTTTCAAATTGATCCAAATTATACCTCTGAACTTAATTTTTTTTTTCAATTCAATCAATTAATCTCATTAAAAGTTAAATTAATCCTTTAAACTTAATTAATTTTTTCAATTTCAGCCAAATCGATTCTCAAACTTAATTTGCTTCAATTAAGTCCTTAATTAAGTCAATTCAACCTATCAAAAGTTTAATTAAGCCTCTTGAACTTAATTAATTCTTTTAATTTTGGTCAAATCAACTTTCAAACTTGATTTTGCTTCAATTAAGTCCTTAATAAAGTCAATTTAACCAATTAAAAGTTTAATTAAGCCTTTAAACTTAATTAATTCTTCTGATTTTAGTCAAATCAACTTTCAAACTTGATTTTGCTTCAGTTAAGTCCTTAATAAAATCAATTTAACCTGTTAAAAGTTTAATTAAGCCTTTAAACTTAATTAATTCTTCTAATTTTAGTCAAATGAACTTTCAAACTTAATTTTACTTCACTTAAGTTCTTAATTAAATCAATTAAATCCAATAAAGGTTTAGTTAAGATCTTGAACTTAATTCACTCTTTCAATTTTGGCCAAATCAACTTTTAAACCTAATTTTGCTATAATTAAGCCCTTGAACTTAATTCTTTCTTCTAATCTTGGCTTAATTATCCTTCAAACTTAATTTTTCTTCAATTAGGCTCTCCAATGTTGCAATTGAGTTCCCAACCTTTGTCGTTTGATCCAATTTGATCCTATTACTTCCAGTTTATGTGATTAAATTCCTCTTCTTCCTATCTCATCAACAATATCTCAAGCTGATTATTCTTCTAGTGTCTTGACTTATTGCAGCTCAAAAACTCATCTATTTTTAGATTTTGAGTTTAAGATTTTTTTATATATTTTTTTTTTATATTTCAAAAAAAATTATGTAAAAGAATTTTGGAGAATCCAAAATTGGGTTATAATGAACATAATATACAAAATGTTATCAACTATATGCGCTCTAGTATGTAAAATGTAATTTTTTAAATGTCGGAGAGAAAATGTTACCATGCTCAAGCCTTAAAAGGTTTTATCTAACTTTTTTAGAAATATAATTTTAAAAATAGTTTTTTATAATTCCCACATTATTCTCATTAAAAATTAACTCATAATTTATTTTTCAAAAAGAAAAACTATTCAAAAAGCAAAATAACTTTGATATGAATATTTTTGTTTTTGAAGATCATATTTAAAATATGATATCTACTTATAAATATTAGCCATGTATATGTTACAGTTAACTAGTAATTTATTTCAAATGATGTCATCTGCACAAATTAATAGTTTGTATTTTATCAGTTATACAATTATATGTTATTTTATTAATTATAAAAGATACAATACATTAAAATATTAACAAATTAATTATGGATTTTTCTAAACGTGTTCCCTAATGGCACACATTACTTGATGGAATTGGAGAGTTTCACTTACACAAGTAAAACTCTCCAATTCAATCAATTAATGTGTGCTCTTAGAATACACTCTAGATAAAATATTTTATTATTTGAAAAACAAAACTTAGTGTGTGTTCTTATAATTTAAGTACTATAAAATTTCTCAGTATTGTATTTCATATAATGTGCTTGTAAATGTTTGTGTCACATTTCAAATAATTTTTTAAATTATCTCGGAAATCGAAAAAAACAAAGATTTGGATCATCATCACAGGAAAAAAAAAAAAAAAATTAAGTACCTAATAAATGTCCATGTGGCATCTCTTCTGTCTCAGGCTCAGCATCTCCTCCTACCTGCTTCAAAAATTGTATTCCGGGAATATCCCAATGGAATCTAAAAATCTTCATCTCATTATTTTTTTACTCATCCATGCTCATAAAAGTCCAATAATTTAATGACTCCCACAAAGCTACGCTATGACTAACCTTTATGAATTATGCATGTTAATTATTAACCAAAAAAAAAGAGTTGAGAATTTTATTACATTTTTCCTTCTAAAACATTATTTATTGGAATAGTTTTTTTTTAATTTATTTTTTTAAATTTTAATTATATTTTTCAACATTAATTTGATTGAAATTATACTTTATAATTTTTTTCAAATTATTTTTTGTTAAGTTATTCTAGCCTCGTTATTTAGATTATGAGTTTGAGGATTGACTATGTTGACTATATTCTTATTTTTTTCTTATTAAGTTTTTAAATTTTTTTTATTTTTTTTATTTTTTTTTTCAAAATTTTTTTCTTAAACATTGGATTGATTAGAAAATAAACTTTATGATTTATTTTAGTTTGTTTTCTATGAGATTATATTCATCTTATAACTAGGGTAATAAGTTTGACTTGAGTCTTTTTTTATATCTTATTTTAATTGATTTTTTTAATTTTATCTTTTAATAGTAGGTTAAATTATAAATTAAGCTTCATAATTTTTTTTAATTTTTTTTTTATTAAGTTATCTCGGTTTCATGACTCAGGTTGCGAGTTTGGTATGTTGGCTTGAGTTATTTTTTGTCATTTTTTAATTGATTTTTTTTTTCAAATTTCATCATTTAACATTGAGTTTATTGAAAATTAAATTTCATAATTTATTTTGATTTACTTTCTATGAAGTTATTATAGTCTCATGACATGGCATGCAAATTAACAGTTTAACTCGGGCCCATCCAAATTAATCTAATATGTTTCATTTTTAATATTTATATAAAAAAATCTCATCTTAAATATTTATTTTGAGTCAATTTATATTTTTATTGATCATTCAAGTTGTTTTTTACACCCATCAAATCAAACGGGTTACATTAAATTAATTCTAATGTGATTTAAGTTTTGTTTTCTTCAAGAAAAAAAATTAGCAACTATTAAACATATTTTTTACATTAAAAAAATAATATGACCATTAGCTGCAAAATATTTTATGGTGTTTTAGCTCATTGAAAAATTATATATGGTATTTATTCCCAAAACATTTTTTTAATTCAAATGGAATCAGAAAGGCATCAATAAAACGATGGATGGATACTGTAGCATTGTCAAATGTGAATCCACAACACATAGTGGTGCCATAATCAATGTAACGGTATTGGCTTAAAAGAGTTTATTAATAAAAAGGGAAAAAATAAAATAAGAGAGTGTGTGTGTCTGTTTAATTAGTACTGTTTTAGTTTATAGAAAATCTGAAAGTCTTTTGTCTTCCTCGTGAAGTGGGACGGACTCTCTCTCTCTCTCTCTCTCTCTCTCTCTCTCTCTGAGAGTTACAGCAATCAAGACATGTTACAGCTTGGAGACAAAAACAAGCAGTGTGTGATAGAAGCGAGAAACATTGGGTCTCTCATTGCTACAATTCAAATTTGAACGCTGCTGTTTTAACTATCTATCTGTGTTTTAAGTTGAGCCCGCGTCTCCCTCTCTCGCTCTCGCTCGCTCCCTTTGACCACCTCGGTCACTCCCCAACACCAATTTGACTGACCATCCATTTTTAATCATCAGTCCAAGCCCCTTTCTTTCCTCTTCTTGCTATCACATTCCCTCAAATCATGGACAAACATACAACACAAAAGATGGGAGCGTTCGATGCTGAGGCTGAGTCTGTGATTACTAGCAGCTTTCAGGATCTTAGTTTCACTAACAGCACTGTTAGTATCGGCTTGTGTAGTTCCGTCTCTGATAATAGTGTTGGTAATAGCAGCAATGTGAGCAATGGTACTGCTGCTAGTGAATCTAAAGAGAGTGAAAAGGCTAGTTTGATTTTTGACCCAAACGAGGCTAGCTTCAGGAGCTCCTACCCCTCGAAACCCCATAAGGGAAATGACTTTAGATGGGATGCTGTACAGTGTGTAAAGGGTAAAGATGGGGATTTGGGGATGGGTTTGGGTCATTTTAGGTTATTGAAGAAACTTGGTGTCGGGGATATAGGCAGCGTATATTTGGCTGAGTTGAGAGGGATGGGTTGCTTGTTTGCAATGAAGGTAATGGATAAAGGAATGTTGGCTGGGAGGAAGAAGTTGTTGAGAGCTCGAACTGAGAGAGAGATTT
This sequence comes from Populus alba, assembly GCF_005239225.2. Lineage (NCBI taxonomy): Eukaryota > Viridiplantae > Streptophyta > Magnoliopsida > Malpighiales > Salicaceae > Populus > Populus alba. Next base: position 11,422,850 of record NC_133300.1, on the reverse strand, counting down.
TAGGTTTGTTGGATCATCCATTTTTACCAACCCTTTATTCGCATTTCGAGACCGATAAGTTTTCTTGTTTGTTAATGGAGTTTTGCAGTGGTGGGGATCTTCATATACTCAGACAGCGACAACCTGGAAAGCATTTTAGCGAGCAGGCAGCAAGGTTAGTGTGTGCTTGTTAATATCTTTTGGTTTGTGATTCTTCTTTGTTTCGCTCTCAATCTGGTTTAATTACTTTGTCATTAATGTAATACTGCTAAAATAACTAGGGGAAGTGTCAGAAAGGCTAGTTATCTTCAGCAGATATGCATTTTGTCGCATGTTTATGAAAGATTGATCACAATTAAGGTTTTTGCTAATGCTATGAACACCGAGATTGAGTAAAGGCTTGGGAATGAATTTTCAGAAATTAGTTCAACTCGTGTACATGATCATAACCGACGGCATTGTTCTTTCGCTTAAGGATAGCCTCGGAATTTTATTTTATGCATGATGAACAAATTTAGGATTGTTCTCCAATAATTATTTGTTTGTATACAGGTTTTATGCTTCGGAAGTGCTTCTTGCTTTAGAGTACTTGCACATGATGGGCGTTGTATATAGAGATTTGAAGCCTGAAAATGTGTTGGTGAGGGAGGATGGCCATATTATGCTTTCAGACTTTGATCTGTCATTAAGATGCTGTGTGAGTCCTACTCTTGTTCAATCTAGTACGGTGTCGTCTTCTAAGATTTCTTCATACTGTATTGAGCCATCATGTATTGATCCCGCCTGCAAGTTGCCCGTTTGTGTAGAGCCTTCTTGCCTGCAACCATCTTGCCTGAAACCTCGTTTCTTCAACCCCAAGACAGCAAAAGCTAAAAATGAAAAGCCAAACCTGGCAAATTCAAATTCACTTCCTGTACTTGTTGCAGAACCAACCACCGCCCGTTCCATGTCATTTGTCGGTACCCATGAGTATTTAGCACCGGAGATAATAAGAGGGGACGGCCATGGAAGTGCTGTTGATTGGTGGACGTTCGGTATCTTCTTGTATGAATTGATACTTGGTAGGACCCCTTTTAAAGGCAATGGAAATCGAGAGACATTGTTTAATGTGGTAGGTCAGCCCCTAAAATTTCCTGAAGGATCTTCTGTCAGTTTTGCGGCAAAAGATTTAATCCGTGGTCTGCTCATGAAGGACCCGCAAAAGAGATTAGGGTTCAAAAGAGGTGCTACAGAGATCAAGCAGCATCCTTTCTTTGAGACTGTTAACTGGGCTCTCATTCGCAGCACTCACCCTCCAGAAATTCCAAAACCAGTTGACCTTTTATCCTTGAATCTCGCATTCAAGTCATCCTTGGCTCCCATTGATAACAGAGCTACAGATTCAGACAGATCATCAGGTCCCTTTTTAGATTTTGAATTCTTCTAATGAGTTTTGTTCTTTAAGTGGCGAGCTTACGTTATTTTTGTGTGTTCATCTTCTCAATGGAATCTCATCTCCTTGGCATCAAACCCTTGTTATCAGATTATTTGTTCTGGTTGTTACAAGTGCTGAGCGAGCAGCATTTGGGGCTCGTTATTCAAATTTCTGTCTTAGAACCCCCATTAAAGTTGACACTTTCCTTGGATAGTTTCATTCCCATCCTGCTGTGTGAGCTTCAGCTAGGCGATTTCTCGAGAGGGGGCCTCCAATGGTGGGCAATGAGCCTTTTCATAACCCGCACTTTATAGCATACATAGCTGAATTGACCCAGTTACTCTCACTTTACCTGCAGGGAGAGCTTTTGTGAAAGAGATTGAATTGGACTGCTAGTAGAAAAGCTGTGGACACTTGTAGCAATGAGATCATGAGGTGTCCGCATCTTATTGATCTTTGATTCCTTTTATTTGCTTTTTTAACTGTCTGAGTTTCTGCTTCCTTGAATTGTTATCAAGCCGGGGCACTTCCCGATGAAGTTCTTGCTTTTCTTTTTAAAATATATGGAAAAGAGTTGGGGAAAGAAACAAAAAAAAATACATAAAAAGAGTGCTTTATTCTTTTGCAGTGAACAGTCTTTTCCTTTACAAAGTATATTCTCACTTTAATCATAGCCTTCTTTTATGGCAACTGATCATCAAATTGAGGCTTTTGGTGGTAGAATGATGCCTGACAAAGAAAAACAAATGAGTCTGACAACTTTGTGCTTGCAAGTTTCTCCTGCATTATGATGCCTCCACCGCAATCTCTGTGATAGAAAACAACATCGAGACAAATTGATCAAATGTAAGATAAAATGTCTTGAGCCATATCCATGTTTCTGTTATTATTAATTCGTTTGGTCTTTCTGCTACTTCTATTATTACAGGTCTAAAGTGCATCGATCTTTTGATTCTCGAATCAACAATACTAAAGTTTGAATCGCATGGAATAATCCATATAGTATAAGGTAGTGTATGATGTCTGATTTTCAATAATTTATAATTTAAAAGGAAAAGATAATTTACAGAGGGGTAGAATTTCAAAGAGATTTATGTGTACGGGGCTACCGGAAGTTACAATGAGGATAGCTCTTCTTAAATACCAATCTCTCGCCCAAAAGTTCATTGACACCGCTAGTGGTATCAAAACCTTGAGTTTTGTTAAGCCTCTCTAATATGCCTCATAAACCCTTCATGGCCAAAAACCAAAAAAAAAAAAAGGGGGGATAAAAGGTCACCTTGCTGAAGACTCCTAAAAGATGCAAAAAAGCCGTGACTTTTTCTATTTATGAATGTCATAACCTAATTTTTGAATTTTAAAAAATAATACTAAAAAAATGAATAAATGAAAAATAATTTAAGAATTGGGTTAAGACAACACAAATTAAAAGTTTAAGGACTAATAAGGATGGAACTATAAATTTGAAAGTCAATTTTGTTAGAAATTAAAAGAATTGATAAGTTTAGGGATTTAATTGAACTTGAAATTAGTTTAATTAATGAAATTAGGGGCTTAATTGAAGAAATACCAAAGTCCGAGGCTGATTCAAGTCAAAAATACAAGAAATTAAAGTCCAAGGACCATTTTATATGTGACATCAAAATACAGGAGTCCAATTGCAATTTATCCAGAGGCAAAATTAAAAAAAAAAATTCCTGAATAAGGGACTTGACTACAAAATTTCAAAACTTCACTAATCAAACTGTAAATGGCCATTTCCATCCTAAAATGGCATCGTTTCAAAGAAAATTGTTCATCACCTTCGTCACTCATGCACCATATCTCTGCCAAATGCCCCATGCCCCACGATGCATCTCTGTTAGGGTCCTTCTGAAATGGGTTTTATAAGGTGAGGTTAAGGTTTCAACATATTAGAGTTATGAACCCGAATGATGCTCAAGAATTATGGTCTTGCATATAGAAGCTTCCAATTGCTAAAAAGCATAGAATGTTTCTTTAGCTTGTGGTATGGAATAGATTCGAGATGAAGTTCAATGTGAATATGATATGTCTCTGTTTTTGTGCTTGTAATCTAAAAAACTAGTGTTGTTTGTATTATAGGGTTGTAAGAAAGTTGTTGTCTTTTAGAATAGCATTCTTCTTCTGTGAATCCTGAGATGCTTTTTCTTTAGTGACCTATGGACTCAGCTACTAACATGTAGAAACCTTGATCATGGTGATCTTTAGAGATTTTTTTATTCTTGTTAGATTATTTAGAAGTCTTGCAATAATGAATTTATTAACTAGGAACTTAAAACTCTTAATCTTCATATTAAGTAGCTAGAGTCTTTTATTTAATGATATTTTCTCTATACACCAATTTTCACATTAAATTCTAGCATACTCTTAAGAGGGCAATCATTGTATGGATTTAATGGCGTAACTTGGATCTTCTCTTAGCTTTGAGAGTCTACTTCTTTTAAGATTAGATAGCATATTGATGCTAATCCAATATGTATTGTTTTTGTTTATAAAGAGCCATTTTCTTCTTCATCACATTCACCCAAAGAAAAGCCCACCATGGCCAACCATGTTAATTTTCTTTATCTTTTGTTATTTATTCATTTATCACTATTTAAAATTTAAGAGTTTTCTTATTAAGAAGAATTCAAAAATAGTATTTTAAAAAAAAACATTTTTTTTATTAAAGTGATGCATGAGGTTTTAAGAAAATGTATTTATTTTTAGTGATTTTTATTTTTTTTTCTTATTTAGTTAGAATTCATGTAATAACTATATAATTATTTATTAGGATTTTTTTTCTCTTTAAGGTAGACCTAAAACTAGTATAAATAAGGCTATTAAGCTTAAATTTTAGTAGACTATTTAAAGTGAAATATTCTATAATAAAAAATTGAATTAGAGTTTTTATATGGTAACCCTATTGGTATAATTTATGTATTGCTTGTGCTTGTTATATTTTTTATGTTGTTTCAATTTGCATTAGTTTATATAAAAGTTTATCGATTCAAGGAAGAGACATTTAGGAACTAATTATAAAAGAATGTAGAAGTAAATTACATAATCAATCCATCAATTGTCGGTGGTAAACTTGAATACCAAGTTAAAGAATTATCTCATTAATTAATGAAGATGAAAAAACAAAACTAAAGGATCATAAAGAGAGTGATCACAAATCCATGGTCAATTTTAAAGACTCATTTTAGAGATGTGAGCAAAGGTGTAGCCTTTTGATAGGGATCTACAAAATAAATTTCAACAACAAGAAAATAATGTTGAAAATGAAAATTTTTTATTATTCTAGTTTCTTTGTGAATTAGAATCAACCACTAAAATTTAATGAGAATGAGAAAAATATGCTAAATGAGAAAGATATGTATTTTGATTTTTATAATATTATCTGGTTAAGTTTGAGTATGAGAAGGCTAATATATTTATTCTCAAATCATTTTTTGCCGTATTATTTTTTTAACTTTTAGCCATACACTTAAAAAAATAATAATAAGTGATGGCATATAAGGAATGTCTTGGAATCTATGTCACATAAAAGTATAAAATATTCTTTTTTAAAATAAAATAAAAAATTATAAAAAATTTATTTTAGTTTAATTGTGTTTTCACTTTAATTTTAAAAAATTACATTTTTATATTCTAGAATTTATATGTTAAATAACAATTTACATAATCAACCTCAAACGCTAAAAATTTATCAAAAAAATATTTATATTTATAGTTTTTTTCATTATATTTATTTTAATGACTAAAAAAGTCATTACAACATTAAAATTACATCTTTTTTGTAAATCTAATATTATAATTTTCCAAAATTAAAAAAACTAAAACTTAGTATTTCATTAAAAACTTCTTGTCAATACATATGAAATAATCCTTGAACTCGGATACTTTTCGGATTACATGCGCAAAAACAAGTCGTGATACCCGACTTTGCTCCTTCAACGATGTAATGATGCATCTTGCAAGCTTTACTGTCTTTGAGAGAAACAATGCAACATTTTTAGTGTCGTTTCATAGAGAACTGGATTCTGCAGTACTGGGCATGCCATTTTGCGCTAACCCTTGCTGGGATCGGTAGCCTTAAGAGTATACAATGCACATCAGGTAGTTGATGAGCAGCAATTATCCTAATGCCCAAGAAAATTTGGGCATATCTTTAGGAAAAATATTGTTTTAGGTGTAAACAATTTGTTTTTAATTTTAAATAAGGTAAAACTATATGAACGATGATGATGATGGAGTTTCATTTTATATATATATATTTGGGCTTGCATGCATAGAATCTGCGAATGGTACCTCCACCATGTTATCTCATTAGTTGTTAATGATTTGCTTCCATAAAAAAAGCCAAAATATTCAGACCCTAATTAATTATTTGTACGACTACCAAATCCAAAACCTTCCAAAACCCCTGGGCACAATTGAATACATTGTATGCAAGAGGGAGATAAATGTTTTGCTAGATGCCCACAAAAATCTTTCACGAGGGCCTTTGAAGTATTGAACAGAGAAAATCCAATTGATCTTTCAGGTCTTAAGTTTTCCTTTCCGTCTCCACAAGTATAAACAAAGGGAGGAGAGAAATCAATGAAGTCCCTTATTTTCTCATGGTTTTCTCTTTGCTTGCTACCGCTGCTCGTCTTCCCTCCTTTTCTTATGCTTCTGTGGAAACGTACGTATTGATGAATCTTGCTTTCATATGGAATAGAACTAACTGCATGTATATGGTGGCTATTTGTTGACTGATTTTCGGTGATAATTAGATCGAAAACAGGTGCATTTACAAAGGCCTTTGATCCGACTCGGGCAGCTCAACTCTCTTGGCAACCCAGGTACATTTTTCTTCTTTTCCACTGCATATATATAGAAGGAGGTTATGTGCTTAACTGTTTTGCGTTTGAAAACCTGATAAAGGGCCTTCGTTTACAAGGGATTCTTATCAGACGAAGAGTGTGATCATCTTATTGATCTGGTTTGTTAGCATCGACTTGATTTCATTTGGAGAAATAGTATTATGATTTTAAATATGTTTAGTTTACTTATAATCGTCTGGCCTGCCCCTTCTTTATATATATACATATAGGCCAAGGGTAAGCTTGTGAAATCAATGGTGGCTAATGATGAAACTGGAGAGAGCATGGAAAGCCAGGAGAGAACCAGTAGCGGCATGTTTATTTTCAAAACTGAGGTGAGAACACAAACTGCTGCTCTGGCTATGTATCATCCATTGATCTTAGTTTCAGACCTTCAACTGTGTGGATTATGTTTTCAACTCTTCAGGATGAAATTGTTAATGGTATTGAGGCCAGGATTGCTGCCTGGACTTTCCTCCCAGAAGGTACGTATACAGAACTAGTTTTTACTAATCTTTTATAAATGGAAAATACAAAACCAGACACACGTACCCATATATAAATAACATAGTAAAACATTTGTTTAAATAATAGAAAATGGGGAGCCGATTCAGATACTACGCTACGAGCATGGCCAGAAATACGAAGCACATATTGATTATTTCGTGGACAAGGCTAATCAGGAAGAGGGTGGCCATCGGGCCGCCACCGTACTTATGTACTTGTCTGATGTTAAGAAGGGGGGAGAAACCGTATTTCCCACTTCAGAGGTATGTCTGTATAAAATAAAACGACGGCTGCTACAGCTGACTGCTTTATTTATTTGTTTGTTTTTCTTCTATTTTAATTAATTTGGGGGGTCTCAGGGCAACATATTATAAATCATATTCTCAGCGATGAATTCATGTGTTGTGCAGGCAAAAGGGTCTCAAGCAAAGGATGAAAGCTGGTCTGATTGTGCTAAAAAGGGTTATGCAGGTGTTTATTAATATATGATTGATCTTCATTGAATATGTAGGAAAAGCTTGCCTTATATGCGCTCGCTCTACTTGCAGTGAAACCCAACAAGGGCGATGCCTTGCTGTTCTTCAGTCTCCATCCTGACGCGACTCCTGACCCTGCTAGCTTGCACGCGAGCTGCCCTGTTATTGAGGGGGAGAAGTGGTCTGCGACCAAGTGGATCCATGTCAGGTCCTTCAGCGAACCCGTGAAGCAAACAAAAATGGGGAAATTGTACTGATGAGTGTGAAAAAGAACCCTATTTATTATATAGAATCATGACCTCTTTCATTCAATGAGGTCAGCGAAAGAAATATGTTGGTTCGCTGAAGTGAAAATTAAACAGCCGACATCTCTAGTTTTATTTGTTTTTGTATTTTAAAAAAATTTAAAAAAAATTATATATTTTTATTTTAAATTAATTTTTTATTTTAAAATTATTTTAATATACTGAAATCAATTCTAAAATTATTTTAATATACTGTTATTAAAAATAATTTTATATATATGACATTAATTATTTTACTTAAACCTCACGTGTCGATCAATGCAAATAGAATCATGACCTCTTTCATTGACTGAGGGTCTTTGCTGAGTGAAAAATTAAACGCAATCAACTTTGAATTTGTTTTTAAATTTTTAAAAAAATTCTGAAAAAGGTTTTACAAATTTTATTTTTTTTCTTTAATTTAAATTTATTTATTTATTTTATTTTTTTAATTCATTAATTCAAAAATATTTTTAAAAAATAAAAAAAATATTTTTTTTATACATTTTTTCAAAAAATAATTACTACCACTCTCACACACCCCTTTTTAATTTCAAACGGGCAAGTGCAGCAAAGTTGCTGCAACCATTGAAATAGATTTATCTTTGGATTCATTTTTTTTATATTTTTTTTACTTCAAATTAATTTATTTTTT